>NC_060126.1:104314351-104617381 GCF_021461395.2 Schistocerca americana
GCATCACCACAAAAAGCCTGATTTTGCTATTAATATTGTCCTTGAAAAAATTACGTTTTTTACACTGTGGTTCCAAGTTCCACCTGGTCACCGATCACAAAGCATTGGTTTCCTTATTCAGTCTTTTTGCCTTGTTATCGGATAAACCTGCACATCACATTCAACATTGAGCTCTTTTCCTTTCATGTTACAACTATGAGAAACATTTCTACCCTATGAGTTAACATGCAAATTCCAATACTTTGTCCCACCTGCCGGCCAATCTGGACCCAGGAGTTCATCAGGAGAAATTGCTTCAATTCCACGTTGATGTCATTGCACAACAGATGGTTGATTTTTTTTTTTTTTTTTTTTAATTAGCACATGGATTGCAAAGGCTGTAGCTTCAGATCTCGTTTTGCAGAAGGTCATAGCATTCACACAACACTGTTTGCCAGATCCACCATCTTCTTGGGCATTGGGCCCCGTCCATAATTATTACATCTTTCGACATTGATTCTCTGTTGTGGATGGTGTTCTGCTATTAGATGCAGATCATGTGCCCCTCAGGTGGTGATCCCCTCAGTGCTTCATTTGGAGGTTCTCGATTTATTACATGCTGATCATTGGGGTGCATCAGACACAAAAGCACTGGCCTATTGACACGTTTAGACCTGGCTCAGATGGTGACATTACCCACCTGGTTGCCTTCTGTCCACAGCTTCCAATGCATCAAGCAGCTCCTTGGGCATTGCTGCCTCCTTTGCCAATGCCATCACATGTATGGGGATGTATAGGTATCAATTTCGCTGACCGTTCTGACAGTGCTTATTGGCTGTTGGTCGTTGAAGCATATTCTGATTTTCCATATATCATTCATTGTGTTTTCACATTTACAACAGCCACTGTTGCACCCTTGTCCAAAAATTTTTCACTCTATTCTTGCCCACAACATTAGTGTTTGATAATGGTCCACAATTTTCATCACAAGAATCTGTGGCATTTTGCAATTCCTGTGGTACGCATCACATCCTTGTTCTGTCATTCTATCCATAATCTAATGGTGAAGTGGAACGTTTAGTACAAATGTTCAAAACTCAGATGAAACAGTATGTTGCCAACTCTTCATCTGACATTGCCTTAGCTCAGTTTGTCTCCCCATACTATTTCATGCCATTCAGCCAGAAGAGGGGCTGAGCTATTCCACAGACACCACGTCTCTTCTGGCCAGATGTGGTTGTCTGGACACATGGTTTCAGAGATCATCCTCAATGGATTCCAGCTGTCATTGCCAGATGGCAGGGTGGCATCTCTGTGACATCCACACTGGGGATGGCCTCTGGATGAGGTATCATGATCAGCTTCACCTTCACACAGCTAGCCAGGAATCCCCTGATGTCACACCATCACCTCCGAACCCATCCACATCAGGCACCACATCACCTGCTGCTCTGGTTACCCACTCCCATGCAGGCAAGGGCATCCACCCTTAGTGGCTGAGCCAGCAGCTCCTCTATTGCTTCAGACACCATCATTGGGGATTCCATCACCCATTCCTCAGTAAACACCGATACCAATATTGTCAGCACCACAAGTACTGTCACCAAAGCCAATGCCTGAGATTGACATAAAAACTGCCCGGCATTTCCAGTGTTACCATACAGTTTTATAAGGAAAAGTGGGCACAGAATGTGTCTGCAACCAAAACAGTTCAGACCATAACTTTCCATTGTGGCATAATACCTTATCCAGAGCTAGTGGACAAGGAGGACAGCATGGACATCTCAAGAATCTGCGATCCCCCTAAGATAGGTGGAATGCATTGACGCATGCATATACTTTCAAAAGGCCACAAGTGTAGCAGTGCTATGTCATCTGCAAAGAGTGCCTCACACTTGTGTGTGTGTGTGTGTGTGTGTGTGTGTGTGTGTGTGTGTGAGTACTGGATGCACTTCATGGTAAATGCGCTTAAAGTAAAAGACTTTTGTTCTACAGAAGTGAGCAGTAAGAATACTGTGTAAAGAACCAATCCAACATAAAGCATGAAATGGGAAATGCCCATGAATTCAGCAGAAAATTAGCAACATATCTCAGTAACTGCTCCTTCTACAAAACATTGAAACTTCCTGTTAGCTACAGGGCAAGCAGCATTGTTCACTGTAAAGCTGCATGACCAATGGTTATTCTGTAATTTACACTTGAGGACCTGTCAGAAGGTTCAGTGAGCATTATTTTTTTACAATTTTAAGTAATTATTTTTCTTTGAAAACTGCTGATGGACTCAAATGAATATTAGCCTACCAATCAAACATAAATAGCAATCACTTAGTATAGCGGAGGATACATGGTAGACAGCAATGTGCGTACAAGGTCATGAAATCTCTCAGTGAGGAAGAAAAAGACACTGCCCTACTGAACGTCACACACATAATGAACTATGAATAAATCATTATATATACTTGTGGAGTACACAAAAGGCCAAAGATGACACTGGAGAAAGTATTTACAATGAAACAGTGGAGTCAATTACTATGGAAAAACTATAGGAGACTCTGAAAGTGTTGAAGAACATAAAAGCTACTGGAATAGATGGAACAAATACAGAGTCAATTAAATATGGTGTGTTACCACTAGATAAAAGACTTTTATAATTAAAAAGTGAATGTTGGTCAAACTGCAAGATCACAGACCCTTGTTATACAGCAGCAGTAATCTCTCTTTTCAAAAGAAGGAAACGTAGAGACTGTAAAAACTATCATAGCATCAGTCTCCTAAACACTGGCTACAAACTATACTCAAAGATAATCAATAACCGCATCAAGAATATCACTAAACAATCACTTATGAAGAACAAATGAATTTAGATCAGGTTGTTCATGCACAGACAATGTGTTTGTAGTTAAAATCACAGAAAATCACAGAGAATTTAAAATAAAAACCTATATGACCTCAATCAACTTTGAGAATGCTTTTGACTCTGTGAGCCATGATAGTCTAATGGAAGATTATGGCTGAAAGTGAATACCCTTATCACTTAATAGAGGTAGTTAAAAGTCTTTACAAAACTAAACACATTGTAATAAACACATGTAGGAATCAATTAGAAGAAATAATTATTAACCAAGGCATCAGGCAAGGGTGTGCACTATCACCTGACCTTTTTAATATTTACATTGACTTCACAAATGTAAATATAAAGTAAACAAAGGAATTAAAATAATAAATGAGGAATATCTGCATGTGCTTTTGTTTGCTGATGAAATCATTATTATTCAAAAGAACAAAAATTACCTCCAATGATCAGTATACCAGCTGAGCGAGATTTGCAAGAAGTACAACTTTAAAATTTCTAGTAACGAAACAAAAATAATGGCATTCTGACTAAAATATCCAGCCAGATCACAAATTGTTTTGGATAATTTAGTATTAGAACAAGTGTCTGAAGTCACTTATTCAGGCTTTGCTATAAGTTTTTTATTTTGACCCTGACTTTAAAAATAAAATACACATATTCCAAGCTGTTTATGGTACCATTAACTGAACAATCGGCCATAAAGTACAAAAAGAAACCATCATGAAATTCTATAAAGTAATGGTGGGTCCTGTGTTATCCTGTCGAAGCAAAAGTTGGGTTAGTACAAAAAATTAATAAATAAATTAATTAAAAAAATAGAATTCTAACAGCAGAGATGTGGTTCCTAAGAAAGATGAAGGGCTGCACAAGAATAGATCTGATAGGAAACAAAGATATTTTAACAGGATTAAATATGTTCAGCAGGAATGAAAAACAAAATTGAAAATATCATGAAGATTGGAGACAACACCTCATAAGAATTCCAGCTCACAGAATTCCTTGGAAGATTCTGAACTATGAGCTGAATTCGAAAAGAGATATTGCAAGACCTAGAAAAAGATGGGAATGATTTTGTTTGTGAGTTTGGAGCAGGCAACAGCCTAATACTTGAAAGGAAAATGACAACATTTAGTTGTCATAAGCACAAGTAGTTCAAAACAGTACCAGTACAGTGATAGTTTTCTATTAATACAGTACACAATTTGAAATTATAAAAGTCATGTATCTTTTCTTGAAGTTAACCTTGATGCATTCCACATCTCTGAAGCTTCTCCTTTCTTAACCCCTCACTAACCATACACATCTTTTGGTTTTTGGCATAAAGTCCATGAATGGTTCCATTATATGACACATTGATTTTAATTTATGTTGGGTTTTCATAACCTGCAACAATGGCTCTATCTATTTTCTATCACTCCTCAATGGAATTTTTTGCTTCTCTTATATAACAGTTCATGTGTGTGGCTGGAGACTTTACTGGAGAATCTCTTATCATAAATGGCACTAAGTTGATCCTTCACCCAGAATCCCTCCTCTACTTGTGCTTCCCTATGCATTCTGGAAGCTCACAACTCATACAAATGATCATTTCATCAACAATTTTTTTAATTCTATAAAACAAGCAAAAATTTTCCCAAAGCATCCTCACTGCACATGTGAGCACCATCTATCATGAAAAAATGGCTCTCACTGCTGCCATAGCACAGGATGCAAATTCAACAAACTTTATCAAGTCAGCTGCTTGACAGCTTAGGGTGGGCACTTCTTCTGTCTTCTAGCAAGCAGCAGCTTAGGTTGTCTCCTTGTAAAGACCATGTCTAGAAGTCATGGTTGTCCAATAGTGTTCCATCAGATGGGTGGTGGCAGCTTGTTAAGGGCTTTTGTTTTTTGCAGGCTGTCACTGTGGCTTGGAAACAAACCAGAAGTGGTTGCTAGGTGTGTCTTTCACACCCTGCAATCAGAAATTGGAACAGAGCCATTGATGTACAAGAGAAGTGCGAACAGAAACCTAAACCATTACTTTAAATGCTGACAATTCTATCATTTCTATAGGTTTATATTCTGAATGCATTAGTGTATGGTAAACAAAAAGAGAATCATAATAATAGGATGTAAAAGTGTGAGATACACAGTACCAATATTAGATTATGAGCAAATTTGCCTGTGACTTAAACTAATACAAGCTTCAGTAAGGAAGATATATTTTTCATGGTCCCTGTATTGTATAATAAAATGTCCAGAACACGAAATGTATACTAACTATGAAAGTATTTGTAAGTCCGGTTAGGGAAAATCTGCTGTACCCATTACTTATAATCACTACATGAACTTCTAGTAGTTGTTACGTACTGGTATGTAACATGACAGAGAATAATGACAACATTTTATCATTACCCTCATGAAAGAGAGAGACAGAGACAAGAACAGTGTATAATCTCCTATTCCTACAAGTGGAATTCTGTCACATGATAGATATCTTTCCAAAGTTAAATGTTGATCAACACTGTTATTTGATAATACTTCTTGGACACTATCACTTTGTTGGCATGTGTTTGCAGTGTAACATTTGAAATAACATCTCATCTAAATGCGACACTGGCCACTGGAATTCTGATACCTCATCTTCTTCCTAATTGGCTGGTGAATGAAAGGCCATTCTGAGAAGTTCAGAATATGTGCTCTCTTCATCATTTTATGGACTGTTGAAAGTCCCATTATCCTACTGGTGGTATAGTAATGCTTGCCGTGGTCTCACAGAGGGCACTTAATTAGGTGTTGGGACCACTTATGTTAGTACTCTTTCAGTACTGGTACTCCTAGATCAATTGTATCACCAACTCATTTGCACATTTCAAAATTTGTTAGCACTGATTTTATCTGCTCACTTGCACACTAGGCTCATGGCCATAATTGTTACAGTTTTCAGCTGCACAATCACTCATATTTTTACTCATCTCTTTCATTCTCTCTCTAAACTGTTACAATAATTATTAAGCATCACAGTGCACACATAATACAGAGCTTAGAAGTCTCATTTCTGCTACTTATTTTATCAATTACTCTCAGAAGACAATACTCATTGGCATATAACAATGTAGATTATTACACCACATTTTTTGAGTCATCAGTCTACTGACTGATTTCTTGCGGCCCACCATGTATTGTTCTTCTGTGCTAGCCTCTTCATCTTAGAGAAGCATCTACATCTACATCTACATCTACATCTAAATCTACATGATTACTCTGCAATTCACATTTAAGTGCTTGGCAGAGGGTTCGTTGAGCCACAATCATACTATCTCTCTACCATTCCACTCCCGAACAGCGCGCGGAAAAACGAAAACCTAAACCTTTCTGTTCGAGCTCTGATTTCTCTTATTTTATTTTGATGATCATTCCTACCTATGTAGGTTGGGCTCAACAAAATATTTTCGCATTCGGAAGAGAAAGTTGATGACTGAAATTTCGTAAATAGATCTCGCCGCGACGAAAAAGTCTTTGCTTTAATGACTTCCATCCCAACTCGCGTATCATATCTGCCACACTCTCTCCCCTATTACGTGATGATACAAAACGAGCTGCCCTTTTTTGCACCCTATTGATGTCCTCTATCAATCCCACCGGGTAAGGATCCCACACCGCACAGCAATATTCTAACAGAGGACTAACGAGTGTAGTGTAAGCTGTCTCTTTAGTGGACTTGTCGCATCTTCTAAGTGTCCTGCCAATGAAACACAACCTTTGGCTCCCCTTCCCCCAATATTATCTATGCGGTCTTTCCAAGTGAAGTTGTTCATAATTTTAACACCCAGGTACTTAGTTGAATTGACAGCCTTGAGAATTGTACTATTTATCGTGTAATCGAAATCCAATGGATTTCTTTTGGAACTCATGTGGATCACCTCACACTTTTCGTTATTTAGCATCAACTGCCACCTGCCACACCATACAGCAATCTTTTCTAAATCGTTTTTCTACTGATACTGGTCTTCGGATGACCTTACTAGACGGTAAATTACAGCATCATCTGCGAACAACCTAAGAGAACTGCTCAGATTGTCACCCAGATCGTTTACATAGATCAGGAACAGCAGAGGTCCCAGGACGCTTCCCTGGGGAACACTTGATATCACTTCAGTTTTACTTGATGATTTGCCGTCCATTACTACGAATTGCGACCTTTCTGACAGGAAATCACGAATCCAGTCACACAACTGAGACGATACCCCATAGGCTCGCAGCTTGATTAGAAGTCGCTTGTGAGGAATGGTGTCAAAAGCTTTCCAGAAATCTAGAAATATGGAATCAACTTGAGATCCCCTGTCGATAGCGGCCATTATTTCATGTGAATAAAGAGCTAGCTGTGTTGCACAAGAACGATGTTTTCTGAAACCATGCTGAAGACGTATCAATAGATCATTCCCTTTGAGGTGATTCATAATGTTTGAATACAGTATATGCTCCAAAACCCTACTGCAAATCGACGTCAATGATATAGGTCTGGAGTTCGATGGATTACTCCTACTACCCTTCTTAAACACTGGTGCGACCTGCGCAATTTTCCAATCTGTAGGTACAGAGCTATCAGTGAGCGAGTGGTTGTATATGACTGTTAAGTAGGGAGCTATTGTATCAGTGTAATCTGAGAGGAACCTAATCGGTATAAAATCTGGACCTGAAGACTTGCCCGTATCAAGCGATTTGAGTTGCTTCGCAACCCCTAAGGTATCTACTTCTAAGAAACTCGTGCTAGCAGCTTGCAACCTATGTCCTCAAGTACTTGCTGGATGTATTCCAGCCTCTGTCTTCCTGTACAGTTTTTGCCTTCTACAGTTCCCTCTAGTACCATGAAAGTCATTCCCTATCCCCTCTCCTTGTCAGTGTTTTTCACATATTCCTTTCCTCTCCAATTCTGTGCAGAACCTCCTCATTCCTTACCTTATCAGTCCACCTAATTTTCAACATTTATCTGTAGCACCACATCTCTTTCATTTCTGCTTTGCCACAGTTCATGTTTCACTATCATTCAATGCTGTGCTCCAAACGTACGTTCTCAGAATTTTCCTCTTCAAATTAAGGCCTATGTTTGATAGTAGTATACTTCTCTTGGTCAGTAATGCCCTTTTCACCAGTGCTGGTCTGCTTTTGATGGCCTCCTTGCTCTGTTTGCCATTGGTTAATTTGCTGCTTATGTAGTAGAAATCCTTAACTTCATTTACTTCATGATCATCAGTCCTGATAAGTCTTTCTTTAATTTACTTTCAACCCATATTCTGTACTCATTAGACTAGTGACGTTGTGCCTACTTTATTTCTTCATTTGTTGTTCTCGGTGTTGACGTACTGTGTTGCTATACTGGCTGAAAAATGGGGGGTGGAAGTCAAACATGTACTACTTTAAATGATGTAGCCAATAGGTGCACATTTGCGTTTCACAGTTGTTTACTTTCACTGTTCACAACCCCCCATATACACTTTTAATATGCCCGGTGCACTCTCTCTTTCCAAGCATTAATCCCGACTGGCGGGGTCTGTTGTAATGGTTAAACCGACATGGCATGTTAATTTTAAGGGGTGGCCAATGCCCTTCCTGTTGCCACCCCATACCACCCGGGACAGAATCAGTGTACCCCAGCTGTCTGCATCTAGTGTAAGCCATGGAAGAGTGCGAACGTGTTTCAAATGTCTGCGAGTCATGGAACTCCGGTGGAATGTGGGGACCAGCCCGGCATTCACATAGCGGGATGTGGAAAACCACCTAAAAACCACATACAGGCCGCCCGGTACACCAGCTCTTGTTGTTAGTCTGCCTGGCGCACCTACCTGAGTCCAGGAAGGAGCACGTCAAAGCGCTCTCGGCTACCCTGGCAGGACTAGTATGGCCAGTGCACTATTAGATAATTTTCGATAAGCCTTATTAATAGTGTGCAGGTGAACATCCACATACTGCTACAATAGTTTACTACCGAACATCTACGAGCAGTAAAAACCTAACCACACAGTTCTTGAAGAATAACAAAGTACGTATGGAACAGACACTGTCATTGTTTTAACACACAGCCTAATTGTGTTACACTTATTTCATGGATGCATTGTTGTTGGTGAAACACAGCCGTGGACTGGTTGTCTCAGGACCAAAATTCAGGCTCTTATGTATCCTTACACTGAAACTACACATATAGTTATGCAAACAATACTTTTGACAAAACTGTTAATTACTTTGTAATTAATCAAGGGTTGGCTTTGCTAGCGCCAAATAAATACTGTAAGATGGGGTTACATGAAATACTTTCGAATTTCCTCAGTGTCTAGATTTCTCAATTTTACAAAAATAATGAGTTACTGAATTTTAAAATACAGGTGAAATTCCAGTGAGGATCCTGCTGAAAAAAAACTATTTCTTAAATTTCTTTCTGCTGATTTTTTACAAAAATGTTGGTGTTTCAAGTTCCCCTATGGGAGGGTGTTACTTGAAACACCTATGCTTTTATACTGAAAACTTGCAGTTTTGCAAGTTTGAACTACTGTGGGATACTTGCAACAGTGAACTAATTACAAAAGAAGATATGTGATATATTTTCATCTATCAAAAATATAAAATTGGGTACAAATTGTAAACATTAATGAAAATTTCTTATTGATGCAAATTTCAACTGGAATAAATGAGGGTGAAATGCAGTACACAGAAGTACCTCCAAATTAAAGTACAAAGTTATATTTCCAATGGACAACAGTAATGTCCTCTTCTTTCAAATAAAGGGGTAACCACACAGATAACATTTTTTATGGTAATGGAGCCTATATCTTCTTCTTGAGGGAATATATGCAGGAAAAAATTGTATGCTAGATTATGGTAAAAAGGAGAAGGTGAATACAAAGTGAAACTACTTGCACAAACAAAAAGAGAAAGTAAGATGACAGAAAAGATTTCGAAATGCAACAGTGACAATAACAAATGTAATTGTTGGGTTCAAATTAATGATATGAACATAATAGAGTGAAACATTCCATGTGGGAAAAATATATCTAAACCAACACTTTCGTTTGGTAAGTTACAGAATCTTTGTTTTTAGATATATTTTTCCCACGTGGAATGTTTCCCTCTATTATATTCATATCATTAATTTGAACCCAACAGTTACGTTTGTTATTGTCACTGTTGCATTTCAAAATCTTTTCTGTCATCTTACTTTCTCATTTTGTTTGTGCAAGTAGTTTCACTTTGTATTCACCCACAAAGATGATGTGACTTACCAAATGAAAGAGCTGTCAGGTCGACAGACACACAAACAAACACAAACATACACACAAAATTCAAGCTTTTGCAACAAACTGTTACCTCATCAGGAAAGAAGGAAGGAGAGGGAAAACAAAAGGATGTGGGTTTTAAGGGAGAGGGTAAGGAGTCATTCCAATCCCGGGAGCGGAAAGACTTACCTTAGGGGGAAAAAAGGACGGGTATACACTCGCACACACACACATATCCATCCACACATATACAGACACAAGCAGACATATTTCCTTTTTTCCCCCTAAGGTAAGTCTTTCCGCTCCCGGGATTGTGTGTCTGTCGACCTGCCAGCACTTTCATTTGGTAAGTCACATCATCTTTGTTTTTAGATATATTTTTCCTACGTGGAATGTTTCCCTCTATTTTTAATATATATATATATATATATATATATATATATATATATATATATATATATATAAGGTAAGTCTTTCCGCTCCCGGGATTGGGAGAGGAAAGATTGAGGAATGGGATTACCTCGGGAAACTTTGTATGTGGTGTTGTCTGAAAGCTGACACAGTCCCTCAGCCACATACTCCCAAAGATCAAGTACCACCAATGAACCCACCCGTCAACTCCTATCCTTAATAAAAGTCCTCAAGCTTTCCTCTCCCACATCCACACCGGCTATTCAGAGCATCCTCCTACAGGCCAACCGCAAATTAGAACAGCATGCCACCCTTCACCTCAAAAAACTATCCAATCTCCTGGTTTCCCACCTCCGGAAAGGCAACTCACTCACCCTTCACAACCTTTCCAGAAAACCTCAACCACCTCTCATTGCACACAAACCCAGTCTCTCCCATCTACTCAGTCTCCCACTTCCAGCTCCACTCCCTCCAAAACCTCAAAATTCCAATCAACACAATCTGGCACCACAACACCCTAATTCAGTAGTTAACCTTTCCTCCAAACCTCTCTCCCAATCCGAAACCTCTGTCCTATCCTAAGGCCTCACCTTCAGCCCCACTCCCAGATTCAACCAAACAGCCCTCGTCAAAGATTTACTGTCCTACACTCGTACTCTCTGCTGGAAGTATCACTTTGCCACGAAGAAAAATGATCCTAATCCTACCCCTAATGATCCAACTCCCCAAGACACTATCCAAATTGAATCCTGCCAGGAACAGTTCCGTCCTCCGTCACAGCGGGACCCACCTCCTCTTCCTCAAAATCACCCTCTCCAAACCTTCCAGGAATTTCTGACTTCCAGCCTTGCCTCTCAATCCTTCTTAAAAAACCTTAATCCTACTCCCAACATCACCACTGCTGAAGCCCAGGCTATCCATGATCTGAAGGCTGACCGGTCCATCGTCATTCTTCCGGCGGACAAGGGTTCCACGACCGTGGTACTTGATCGTTGGGAGTATGTGGCTGAGGGACTGTGTCAGCTTTCAGACAACACCACATACAAAGTTTGCCAAGGTAATCCCATTCCTGATGTCCAGGCGGAGCTTCAAGGAATCCTCAGAACCTTAGGCCCCCTACAAAACCTCTCACCTGACTCCATCAACCTCCTGACCCCACCGACACCCTGCACCCCTACCTTCTACCTTCTTCCTAAAATTCACAAACCCAATCATCCCGGCCGCCCCATTGTAGCTGGTTACCGAGCCCTCACAGAATGTATCTCTGCCTACGTAGATCAACACCTTCAACCCATTACATGCAGTCTCCCATCCTTCATCAAAGACACCAACCACTTTCTCGAATGCCTGGAATCCTTACCCAATCCGTTACCCCCAGAAACCATCCTTGTAACCATTGATGCCACTTCCTTATATACAAATATCCCGCACGTCCAGGACCTTGCTGCGATGGAGCACTTCCTTTCACGCCGATCACCTGCCACCCTACCTAAAACCTCTTTCCTCATTACCTTAGCCAGCTTCATCCTGACCCACAACTTCTTCACTTTTGAAGGCCAGACATACCAACAATTAAAGGGAACAGCCATGGGTACCAGGATGGCCCCTTCATACGCCAACCTATTCATGGGTCGCTTAGAGGAAGCCTTCTTGGTTTCCCAGGCCTGCCAACCCAAAGTTTGGTACAGATTTATTGATGACATCTTCATGATCTGGACTCACAGTGAAGAAGAACTCCAGAATTTCCTCTCCAACCTCAACTCCTTTGGTTCCATCAGATTCACTTGGTCCTACTCCAAATCCCATGCCACTTTCCTTGATGTTGACCTCCACCTGTCCAATGGGCAGCTTCACACGTCCGTCCACATCAAACCCACCAACAAACAACAGTACCTCCATTACGACAGCTGCCACCCATTCCACATCAAACGGTCCCTTCCCTACAGCCTAGGTCTTCGTGGCAAACGAATCTGCTCCAGTCCGGAATCCCTGAAGCATTACACCAACAACCTGACAACAGCTTTCGCATCCCGCAACTACCCTCCCGACCTGGTACAGAAGCAAATAACCAGAGCCACTTCCTCATCCTCTCAAACCCAGAACTTCCCACAGAAGAACCGCAAAAGTGGCCCACTGAAGGTTTTGCACTGATGTGTGAAATTTCAGAGCTCTTAAATTCCTCCAAAAACTCTTTTAAGCTGTCAGACGAAGATTCCACACCTGCAGCATCTTCATTTCCTTTTGGTAGGTTTTTCAGAACCTTATATTTATTCAAAGGCATGATCCCAGTAGCCTCAAACCCCACCATCGGGTTTTGCTTAGATGAATCATCTTTTTCTAATTCAGTCAAACACTTCTTCAGCAGATGAGGGAAACAGTCTTTTGGAATGGGCCCTCTGTGCTTCTTATATTCATCGATAACCTTCCGCCAAGACCTCTTAAGAGGCATGAAGTATGCTACATCAAGAGGCTGACACAAATGGGTACTGTTTGGGGGAAGAAGAATAAAACAAATGTTATCTCTTCACACTCACTGATAACTGTCAAAGAAATGTGGCTGCTGAGATTATCTCCAATGAGTACTTTAGGAAGCTCTTTATCAAACTTCTTGAAGTTTGGCAAGCCAACACTTCAAAACCAGTCCTCAAAAATGATCCCATTGAACCATCCATTTTTTATCTGTGTATCGACAGCCAGTAGGGCCCCCTTCATTCCATGAATTATACATGTGTTCAGCTTTGTAACAAACATAGGCTGGTGGAAGAACTCCAGAGGCTGAACCACTACACATTACAGATACGCTAGACTGAGTGATCAATTATTTTGTCTGACTGCTTACATCCCCTGCGAGTAATAACTACTTTAATGAGGCATCCACTGGCAGAGGCCCTGGGGTTGACTCACGTCCACAACCGCGTGCGGGCATTGTACCTACGGAAGATGCGGCTCGCATGGACCGCGACCAACAACAGTTTGACATGGACACTGCTACAGATCGTCGTGCCGTGATATCTTCGTCCACCGGTCACCGTGGGCCACATGGCTCCATCTCTTGTCCACATCCGTGATTTTCTGGTCAAACTGAATTACATGGCCGAGGGTCTACCGGCGACGAGGACACCGTGCTTGAGAGATTACTACCGCATCTGTCAGGCATGACAACCCCGTAACAACGTTGAACAACACCCAACCATCCGCTGGACCAGGGTGTGGTGAGCCATCCACACCCCATACCTGCCCACGTACACTCGTTCCCTGTGGTATGTGGTGGAGAAGGGCAAATTAGCCATACTCCAGCGCCTCCATTCCATCCATCTCACCGACGACCCTTTGTGTCTGCACTGTACCATCATTGATTCGGATGCGCACCACCTGACATGTGCTGTGACAGGCAGATGCTGGGGTCTTGTACAACGTATGCTGGCACTCCTGTTGCGACCACAACCAGAGTCTGTCACGCTGGACGAACTCCTATACCCATATACCACTTACTTTCCTACAACAAGAACGAACGCCGCCAACTGGCTGAAGAGCATGGTGCTGTATTACTTTTTGCAAGCCCATCCCGAAAATGCTCTGGTCTTGTGGGTCCACCTGACAATTACCCATGAGGCATTCCGCCTCATGCATTGTACCATACACGACTATCAAACTATTTAGGCGCATTATTCGAGGATCCTCCTGGCAATTGGGGCATTCCGAGTACTAGAACGCACATTTAAAAATGATTCGCGACACACGATTGATCCTCAGAGCAAACTGTTTAGACAGAGTCCTCCTTACATTCATTACGTGAAGATGACTCGGAAGCTTCTGGTGGCGGTAGCAGGATCCTGTATATGTATACTTATAAATAAGTGAATTTGATCCAATAAAGTTCTCTAGATCCTATCGAACCCCTTTCCTTTCCTTGGCGGTGGGAGGGTGGAAACGGGACATTGAGACCAGGCCTCAGAAGACGACCCCTGCCCTCTCTGCCCCCGACCCTAGTCTCAGGCCCTTATGGAATTAAAAAAAAAAGTAGCTAACGTACCTGCCTAGCAAGCGGGGGACCTGGGTTCGATTCCCAGCCTTAGTACAAATTTTCACTCGCCGCTTCAGTCTATATACATAAAACCATATCTGAATGAAATCAGTTAAGTCTCAGAAATTGTGTCATTTCACATTCAATTTTAGTATGCAGTTTCTACGCTCCTTTGTCAGAAGTCGTTAATTTTCCAAATAAATCTTCACTTCCCACACAATATCACGCTTCGTACATAGTTTTTTACACACTCGCAAATTATAAAAGAAAACTATTAATTTAGGTTTAACAGACAATGTTTACTTCCAGTTTTTTCACGCTAGTATTGCACACACAAATATGTATAATTTTCTGTAAACATGGAGGAAGCCATGGCACTGTACTTGCTATGATTACAATCTTCCCTCAAAAGTGAATGACAGTTAGGGTTGTCCGCACTGGGTCGTAAAGAGGTTCCATAATTCCTACTTCCGTTCAACTTGTCCTGGGCTCTCTCTGGTTGACTTGCACTTGTTGGCCCGTCACGTCACCTGACTAACGTGATGTGCTCTCAGAGCACATTGAGCAAATGAAATTGAAGTCTACAGTAGGTAATCAGTGAATTCATAATGCAGAAATAATGCTTGAGTATACCTGACTTTTTTTCGGGAACTTCACCTAAAATTCATATAACACATGATCATATAATAAAGGAACAAGTAAAAATGAACGGTTCCCAAAAAGGAACGGTCACTAGTGAACTAGTTCCCAAAGATGAATGAATCTGCCCATCTGTAATTCAAGCGCCCTGGGCTACCATTTTAATATACTGATATTTTATTTTGAAAATCTATTCTTTTAAAACAACGAGAGATCACATAAAATTATTTTACACTAAATCAGTAACAAATTATGTGATATCTCGTTTGTTCAGAAAGTTCTCACGTTGAAGGGACTCATAAAACTGTATTAACGGCTGTTTTTTCTACCTGACTCATAGGGAATATACCGTACACCCATGTTCAGAAAAAAAACAGAAGACCTTGAACAACTAGCGATGGCACGTTCATATTTACAGGACAAATACGTTAGTATGTTCTGCAGAAATGATTTAGGCACCTCAGTTCAGCACGTGTCCTGTGGCCTAATAAGCAGAGGGTTCGCCATGGGTCCCGATAACTTGTTCCATGTGTGATGGCTTGGATGTGTATACGGCGCGAATGACGTCCTGTGGTATAGCCATCCATGCTGTATCCATCCTGCTCCAATGTTCATCTGTGATGGTTGGCATTGGGTCACAGTGCTGCACCTGTTGTTTCACAATATCTCACACATTTTTTGTTGGTGACAGGTCTGGTGATATGGCGGGCCAGGGTAAAAGGCTGACATCCTGTGACACCAAGAAGACACGTGTTTGTGCACCAACATGTGATCGTGCATTGTCTTGCTGAAAAATGGCGAGGTGGTGTGAAGTAGGGGTACGGCTACGAGTCACAGGATATCATTCAGGTAGATCACGCTGAGCACAGTGGCCTGGACACGCACTAACTGTGATTTGTGGTTGTATCCAATAGCACCCCACACCATAAGGCACTGGGTTGGTGCTGTACGTCTTGTGTGAATGCAGTCACTGTGATGCTGCTCGCCCAGGGGCGAAACAAAATACGGCCATCATCTTTAAACAAACATAATCTGGATTCGTCCTAAAACACTATCTGCTACCATTCCTGTCCCCAGTGGCGGCGATCCATACACAATTTCCGTCTAGCATGTTTCTGCACATTCGTCAAAGGTAGTCCGGAGAAGTGGACGACGCGTATGTTAAGCACACAGTAATAAACGGCGAGGGACTGTCACCCCTGACAGTATACGACGTGTTACACTGTTCCACAGTTGCTTCAGAGTCAAGGAGGACGCAGATTTGTTCTGAAATGTCATTCGATCTACTCAGGGTGTGTTCTGGGTGGTGTGACCCGACCAATCTCGTCGTGTTTCACGGCCTTCCGTGAACCATTTTGCACACTCCCGTCGCACAGTCGAAACATTTCGTCCCAAAAGAGCAGCAATTTCCCGGATGTATAGATGATATTCTCCCAAGACAATAATGCGCCCTCTTTTAAAGTCACTGATTTGACGATACCGTTCGAGCATACGTCTGCGAGGCATTCTGCACTTCTGCTCAATTATACTGATCCATTACCTTCGGTTTATAGCAACGACGAGAGCTGCAGGCACATTTTATCGGTAGGTGGTGTTGCACCGCGTTATCGATGTTGATCCGCATGCTGACATGATTCAAATGCTAATAATTTCTGCAAAACATACTAATGTACATGTCCTGTGATACTAACGTCCTATCGTTAGTCGTTAAAGGTGTTCTTTTTTCTGAACATGAGTGTACATTAGAGTATTGCAGGTACCATAACTACCATCGATCGTGAGACACGGGTGGTACACACTGGCGTCAACTACTTAAATATTTCTGTGAGCGCCGTCTTCGCAGTCCCTACGAGATAGAGAAGTAGGGGCTGTCGGCTATTCCAACATTCATCATTTAATTCTGGTTCACAAATTTTGCAAATTGACTTTCGTGTAACAGCTGACGCCTGTCTTCAGGTATCTGCCAATACATGTTTTTCGGCATTTGCGTATGTTCTCTGGTGAGTCAGATCTTTGATCAATCTTGCTGTCCTCCGTCGTTTACGTTCAATTTACTCTTCCTTGATATGGATCCTTCACAATGGAGCAATAACGAGCGTTTTCTTAAGGAATCTTCATTGTAGAGTGCCTGTATTTTCTCTTTATGCTACCAGTGAACTGCAGACTGCCACGTGCTACACCTCCAATTAAACTTATACGATAACTGCATTTCATATCCATACCAGTTGTTGCACTCAGCCGGCCGTGGTGGTCTAGCGGTTCTAGGCACTCAGTCCGGAGCCGCGCGACTGCTACGGTCGCAGGTTCGAATCCTGCCTCGGGCTTGGATGTGTGTGATGTCCTTAGGTTAGTTAGGTTTAAGTAGTTCTAAGTTCTAGGGGACTGATGACCATAGATGTTAAGTCCCATAGTGCTCAGAGCCATTTGGACCATTTTGTTGCACTCAGGTACTTGTATGAGTTTACAGATTTATTGATACAGAGTGGTGCACGAAAAACCGGCCAATTGTCGTCTATTGTTCCGTCCGCCCCTGGTAGCTGAGTGGTCAGCCGGCACGGTAGCTCAGCGTGTTCGGTCAGAGGGTTTAGCTACCCTCTGTAAAAAAAAAAAAACTGAGTTAATGGGTCAACAACGAACTTGAACGGATGTCTTACGACGTCCGCCCCGAGCAGATGCAACGAACAAAAGTGAGAAAAAAAAGAAAAAAGAAAAAAAAAGTGATCAGCGAGACGGAATGTCATACCTAACGGCCCGGGTTCGATTACCGGCCGGGTCGGAGATTTTCTACGCTCAGTGACTGGGTGTAGTGTTGTGCTTATCAACATCATTTCATCCCTATCGACACGAAAGTCGCCGAAGTGGCGTCAACTCGAAAGAATTGCACCAGGCGAACGGTCTACGCTATGGGAGGCCCCCATCACACGGCATTTCCAGTTATCTATTGTTCCGAAGCTGTGGCGACTACGTTTTGCATCGTCAATAAGAAAACCGTTGTGGCTTGGTTAAGGTGTGTGAAGTAAATATCCCAGTGAGATGTATCCTCCTCAGAAAAAAATGGCAGTAGTAGAGGCATACATGTCTACCACTTCATTTAAGGAAATGCTTGACATTTTTGCAAACAGGTTTCCTGGCGTTTCCATACCAGCAAAGAGCAGTATACATAATTTCGTGACAAAGTGGCGCATTACAGGATCAGCAGCAATCACAAAACATCGATCCCCACACATTAGTACACCTACTGTCATCGCGGATATTCCACACGGATGATCCAGACTCCAAAGAAGTCGACACGTCAATTGTCGTAACAACTGAACGTATCGGGTATGTCTCGCCAACATGTTTTACTCCGTATCGGGATGAAGCCCTACAAAATGACATGTATCCAAGAACTGAAGGAGGAAGGTTGTCCAAAACGTATGAATTATTGTACGTGGCTACGTCAAATAACTGAAAGTGGAATGTTGAATTGCATGAGTGATGAAGCCTGATTCCACCTGATAAGACATGTAAACTTCCGCAACATCAGGTAATGGCCACAAACAATCCCTATACGATTAATGAGGAGTCTCTTCACAGTGATGTGCCGTGTCAGCAAGCTGGATTGTGGGTCTCACTTTTCGAAGCAACAGTAGGAACTACTATGTATCCGTGTATACGTGAATCTTTTAGAAATTCTACGCACAATTGAGCCCTGAGCCCCCCACCCCTCTCCCCCCGTCTCCCACCAACACACACTCACTCTTTAACGTGCGTACGTTGTCTTTCAACAAGATGGGACAACCTATCACACTTCACGCGATTCAGTGTCATGAATTATGAAAGATTCACAGAAGAAAGGAGTGTCAGCAAAGAATTGTGACAGCCGCGTCCACCGGATCTTTTTATCTGTGGGGCAGTCTGATGGGAAACGTTACGCAAATAACCCAATAACTTTACAAGACTTGAAGGACAATATTTGTAATGAAATTTGAAGAACCGTGCGACAGAGTTGCCCAAAGTGTATATTAACATGTTAGGACACGCGCAAAAGTGCATTGGAGCACAAGGTCATTTTCAGCACCTAATCTAAAGTAATGTAAAAGATAAGATCGAGGCAGTAAATATAGACCTTTGTATTAACTTATATGATACTTCTTTATCGTCTAATGGAAATGAGCGTTTGGCGTCATTGCCTGGGAGGCCTCTTGCGGGGCAGGTCCGGCCGCCTTCGTGCAGGTCTTATTACAGTCGACGCCACATTGGGCGACCTGCGCGCCGGATGGTGATGAAATGATGATGAAAACAACACAACACCCAGTCCCTGAGCGTAGAAAATCCCCCAACCCAGTCGGGAATCGAAACCGGGCCCGTAGGACGGCAATCCGTCACGTTGACCACTTTTTCTTTATCTCATTTTGTTCTATATTTTCCGTTGAATTTGTTCATGGCGGACGTCCGATGACACTCGTTCAGGTTGTTCGTCGATCCGTTTACTCAGTTTTTTTATTACAGAGAGTAGCTAAACCCTCTGACCGAACACGCTGAGCTACTGTGCCGGCACCACTCAGCTATGGGGGCGGACATCGTCTAATTATAACATATTTGTCTATTTGTTGTAGTACCTGCTCATGGTGGGCAACAATTGATGCGTAATTGGCAAGCAGTCTGTACTCGGGGCCGGTTTTTGGTGCACCAACCTGTATTTTAGTTTTATGACACTACGCTTTTGCGTTTTGTAAAGTGTACAGTTTTTTATTTCTGAATATTTCAATTAATTTGCCCATCTTCGCACCACTTTCAAATCCAATCTGAATATTTGTGCAGTTTTTTCCTACGTAGTAACTCACAATAAATAACAGCAGAAAGTGTGAGGTTAGCATTAATAATGTGTGACAGTTCATTAATATACAACGTGAACAGTAAGGATCCCAACACATTCCCCTGGGCCACACCTAAACTGACTTGTCGATCGCAAACCACCGAAAACAACATCCTGCGTCCTTAGTACAAACAAACCATTGATCCAATCACAAACTTAGTTTGGTAGATGTTATGATCGTAAGTTCGTATGGTACTGAGTCAGACACGTTTTGGAAGAGAATACTGTAGACACCGACCGTCAGGGTGAAAGAAATGTGCGAGTTGGGTCTCGCATGAGCAATATTTTCGGAATGCGCACTGCTTGGCATGTAGGAGGTCGTTCTGTTCGACATACCATATTGCGTTTGTAAGCAGAATATTTTACAACATAATACAACAGATCATTCCCAACGATAGTAGATAGCAGTTTTCTGGATCGCCTCTGCTACTCCTCTTGTCGACGGGTGTGACTTGACCAAGATACAGAGTGACAGAAAAAGTAAATTTTGCTATCGAGTGGTTACAATAGATCGTTATCTGGGACTTGCATTCCCCTCACAAAGAAGATCAACGAATCAGAATGAGTAATTAGTTACAACAGGAAACACATTCGGGTATCACCATGCAGCAACGAATATGAAAACCAGTAATTCTTATCAATTTTATTGTGCTGACAAAGAATATAACAATGAAAATTGAAAGCGAGGCACGGTTTTTTTTTACAGTGCTTCTCAGTCATAAAGAAAAATAGAGGAAATATATTACCAACATGTATGTATGTATGTATGTATTGAACCGTGGACCGAGAAACGACGGAAAGGCTTCGTCCCCGCCGTAGCCCTCAGTGATACACAACCCCACAAAAGTCTACAGCAGTCCACACACCCCACCGCCGCCACACACCGAACCCAGGGTTATTGTGCGGTTCGGCGCCCAGTGGACCCCCCCCCCCCCCGCCTCACCCCACCACCCTGGGAACGTCTAATTCTAGATGAGTGTAACCCCAATGTATGCGTGATAGAGTAATTATGGTGTACGCATACGTGGAGATAATGTTTGCACAGCAATCACCGATATAGTGTAACTGAGGCGGAATAAGGGAACCAGCTCGCATTCACCGAGGCAGATGGAAAACCGCCTTAAAAACCATCCACAGACTGGCCGGCACACCAAACCTCTAATCCGCCGGGCGGATTCATACCGGGGACCGCGCATTAGATCGCACGGCTAGCCGAGCAGGCTTATTGCCAAGATACTTACTACTCCATTTTGGTAATAAGATTCCTTCAGTTCCAGTCTTCACATGAAAGAGTCGAAAGTACGTGAAATCATCATGTAAATTCAGTGGCAGATTTAGGGTGACCTTAAATCTGTTGCACTTTCACTGGGTATGCAAGTGGATACACTAAAAATAAATTTTGCTTCATTTATGAACGAGACAGTAAGACTCATACGTCTCACTATGGGTTACTATGGGTGAATAGTTATTTGGAAAGTGATTTGCAAATAGGAACTAGGGGAAGTTCGTCGATGTGACACTCTGCAGTCTACTGTAAGTCTCGTGTGCCACAAAATTTTGCTGGGTCGTCACCCAATTTAATTGAAATTGGAAAATTTCAACATAAGAACTGAATTAATCGCTGAACTGTACGTGTTTATATTAATAATTATATTATTAATATAATATTATATTAATAATATAGAATATAAAATACATATTACATAATAATTAATATAATTATATTATATTAATAAAAAGATCCAGGTGAATATATGGAATAAGCATATAGGAACATTACCAAATAAGCGGTAACCAGTCGCAAGATCATGTTTTCTTTATTTACTTTTGCAAATCGATTTCAACTGATTAACAGCCATCATCGGTGCTACAAATACAAGAAAAAAAAATAAAACTAATTAATAACAGTGACCAAATGAGTAAATGTACATAAAACAACGAAAAACCAATTAAATATATATAGACGCATTAAACCATTTAAAATGCACATACAAATTTACCTTTCAACGTGTATGTTCCCTGAGTACCTATTTGTACTTATTAGTACAATCGCTTCTTGGCGTATATAATTGTACTATGTGGTTGACAAATCTGGTCAGAAATGAAGGAATAAGTGTTTCAGCATTTTTGGAAATTTAACACCTGTGGGGGTGAAATAGGTGGTGAAAGTATTTTTTAGATAAATCACTATTAAAGAACTTCTGAAGTATTTTTGAAGCTACATTAATGAAAATTGGCATTTGACTTCTCGATTATAAATTAGAAAAGTACATGTTTCATGTTTTTATAAATTTAACTCCTAAAGGAGTGAAAGGAAGGAAGACCTGTTTTATAGGAGTAGTTGATTGTGGAAGCATTTTTGAAGCTAAATCTATGAAAATTTTATTTGGATTCCCTGTAAGAAATAAAACAATACGCATTTCAGCGTTTTTTGGAAATTCAAACTGTAAGGGGGTGACATAGAGGTGAACTGTTTTATGAGAAAGTTCATTCTGAAAGCATTTTTAAAGCTAAATCTTTGATACTTGGTATTTGGCTTCTCGGTAGAAATGAAAAAATATGTTTTTCACTCTTTTTGGAAATTTAAGCGCTAAAAGGGTGAAAAAGGACTAGACTGATGCACTTGCTCATCATCGACCGGCCCAAACCGCTAATGTCAGAAACTTGAAATTTAGAGATGGGGTGGAGTGTATGAAGGGATTGTTCGAAATTTCACTCCTAAGGGGGTGAAACAGGGGATGAAAGGTTTTTTTTGAAAATTTATCGTTGTTAAGACAATGTTTAAGCTAAAACTACGAAAATGGGTTAGGTTTCTCAGTCAGAACGAAATAAATGCGTGCTTCAGCGTTTTTGGAAATTCAGACACTAGGGGGGTAAAATGGTCGATGATTTTTTAAAGTAAGTCATTATTAAAGAACTAATAATGCATTTTAAAACTAAATCTATGAAAATTAATATATGACTTCTCAGTTAGAAATAACAAAATACTTGTTTCAGAGTTTTCATTGGTTTTGGAAATTCAAACCCCCCAAGGGAGTGATAGAGGGGATGAAAGATTCCATGAAAATTTGTGTTTGGCTTCTCTGTAAGAAAAAAAGTGTTTCAGTCTTTTTACAAATTCAGTCCTTAAGAGGGTGAAACAGGAAATGAAACTTTTAGGAAAACGTTACGTTATATTAAACATTTTTAAACGTAAATCTATGAAAACTGGTATTTCACTTCTCGGTTTGATACAAAGAAATATGTCTTACAGGATGTAGGTTTTTATGGAAATATCTCCTCAAGAACGCAAAAGCCATGGTTAATAAGAACTGTGAGTTCCAGCTACCAGAACCACTTTTGGTCAGAGTTCATTCGTAAAAGGCCACGCTCTCTATGGCTTTAATTAGCGTGGAAAGTTTAGAAGGTGTTGCAATTTGAGGGCAACATAAAGATTCCATTAAGGAAAAACAGAAAAATACTGTGCAAACCACACAGTCCATCCGAGCGAAGCAGCGGGCATAAGATATTTCACGGTAAACGGTGAAAACTTGCGGAAATCTTTGTCAACGTAAGAAAATATTTGACAGTGAAATTCATTTCGGATTATTCAGTGGCAGTGGGTATTGTGACCAACAGCGTTGGGGAATTTAGTGTGTTGAGGATATTGTTTTTGATCGGCGTAATATCGAACGAGTTCCAGTGAAATAGCCAGTGTAGAAAAGCACCGAGCAAGGTACAGTCTCAGTCGCTGATTATTGGTGTGGATTTGCAACGAGCAGTGATGTATGTATCACTGGTTTCAGTGATTACGGTGGTTAATTTTGCGGATCAGCTTTAAAATTCCACTACAAAACTTTACTCTTCGTATATCCATATTTAAATTGGACGATGGTGGGATATCATCTGGTTTTTTTTTTTTTTATTGAAAATGAGACTCCTCCAGCTGTATTTAAGATTTCATATTTATTTGGCTACTAGTTTCGACGTTGCGTCAACTTTATCTTCAGGCCCGTGCACTTTGATGATATCAGCTGTGTGTGGCTGAGTACTAGAAGTCCGCGGTGAGACCAACACGTGCTCCACATGGATGGCGGGCAGTAAATCTTAAATACAGCTGGAGGAGTTTCATTTTCAATAAAGCAAAACTTTACAGGCTCCCGAGATCCGAAATTCTGAGTTTTAGTAACGTTATTGCCAGAGAAGCTGTTAATTAGAATCACGACTGACGATATTGTACACTTGGAAATATGTGACGAGTGATCCATATTTACTTGGTGTTAATTAAAGGGAAACTTTCTGAGTAGTGCCAACGCCTGAAAAAGAGGGAAACTTTGCGAATTTGTGAAAATTAAGACCTAAATAAGTGATGACAAAACAAGCATTTTGTTCCAGAGCAGATTTCTTTGTAGTTTGCATTACGGGATTAATAGCCACTCTACACCTGACGCTTCGTAGATCGTATTTGAAGAAAGCAAATAAAAAGACGAGCTTCATGCTCGTATGTAAACTGAAAAAGAAGTGAACATATATTCCTTTCCACCCTACCCTTGAAGCTGAGAATGTTTTATTTCAAAGAAAGGTTTATTGTTGTTGTGGTCTTCAGTCCTGAGACTGGTTTGATGCAGCTCTCTATGCTACTCTATCCTACGCAAGCTTCTTTGTATCCCAGTACCTACTGCAGTCTACATCCTTCTGAATCTGCTTAGTGTATTCGTCTCTTGGTCTTCCTTTACGATTTTTACCCTCCACGCTGCCCTCCAATACTAAATTGGTGATCCCTTGATGCCTCAGAACATGTCCTACCAACCGATCCCGTCTTCTAGTCAAGTTGTGCCAGTCAAGTTGTGCCACAAACTTCTCTTCTCCCCAATCCTATTCAACACCTCCTCATTAGTAATGTGATCTACCCACCTTATCTTAAGCATTCTTCTGTAGCACTACATTTCGAAAGCTTCTATTCTCTTCTTGTCTAAACTATTTATCGTCCATGTTTAACTTCCATACATGGCTACACTCCATACAAATACTTTCAGAAACGACTTCCTGACACTTAAATCTATACTAGATGTTAACAAATTTCTCTTCTTCAGAAACGCTTTCCTTGCCATTGCCAGTCTACATTTTATATCCTCTCTACTTCGACCATCATCAGTTATTTTGCTCCCCAAATAGCAAAACTCCTTTACTACTTTAAGTGTCTCATTTCCTAATCTAATACCCTCAACATCACCCGACTTAATTCGACTGAATTCCATTATCCTCGTTTTGCTTTTGTTGATGTTCATCTTATATCCTCCCTTCAAGACACTATCCGTTCCGTTCCGTTACAATGTCACCACCGAACCTCAAAGTTTTTATTTCTTCTCCATGGATATTAATACCTACTCCGAATTTTTCTTTTGTTTCCTTTACTGATTTCCCAATATGCAGATTGAATAACATCGGGGAGAGGCTACAACCCTGTCTCACTCCCTTCCCAACCACTGCTTCCCTTTCATGCCCCTCAACTCTTATAACTGCCATTTGGTTTCTATACAAATTGTAAATAGCCTTTTGCTCCCTATATTTTACCCCTGCCACCTTCACAATTTGAAAGAGAGTATTCCAGTCAACATTCTCAAAAGCTTTCTCTAAGTCTACAAATGCTAGAAACGTAGGTTTGCCTCTCCTTAATCTAGCTTCTAAGATAAGCCGTAGGGTCAGTATTGCCTCACGTGTTCCAATATTTCTACGGAATCCAAACTGATCTTCCCCAAGGTCGGCTTCTACTAGTTTTTCCATTCGTCTGTAAAGGTTCAAATGGTTCAAATGGCTCTGAGCACTATGGGACTCAACTGCTGAGGTCATCAGTCCCCTAGAACTTAGAACTACTTAAACCTAACTAACCTAAGGACATCACAAACATCCATGCCCGAGGCAGGATTCGAACCTGCGACCGTAGCGGTCTTGCGGTTCCAGACTGCAGCGCCGTTAACCGCACGGCCACTTCGGCCGGCCGTCTGTAAAGAACTCGCGTTAGTATTTTGCAGCCGTGACTTATTAAACTGATAGTTCGGTAATTTTCACAACTGTCAACACCTGCTTTCTTTGGAATTGGAATTATTATATTCTTCTTGAAGTCTTGAGGGTATTTCGCCTTTCTCATACATTTTGCTCACCAGATGGTAGAGTTTTGTCAGGACTGGCTCTCCTAAGGCTGTCAGTAGTTCTAATGGAATGTTGTCTACTCCCGGGGCCCTGTTTCGACTCAGGTCTTTCAGTGCTCTGTCAAACTCTTCACGCAGTAACATATCTCCCATTTCATCTTCATCTACATCCTCTTCCATTTCCATAATATTGTCTTCAAGTACACCGCTCTTGTATAGACCCTCTATATGCTCCTTCCACCTTTCTGCTTTCCCTTCTTTGCTTAGAACTGTGTTTCCACCTGAGCTCTTGATATTCGTGCAAGTGGTTCTCTTTTCTTCAAAGGTCTCTTTAATTTTCCTGTAGGCAGTATCTATCTTCCCCCTAGTGAGATAAGCCTCTACATCCTTACATTTATCCTCTAGCCATCCCTGCTTAGCCATTTTTCACTTCCTGTCGATCTCATTTTTGAGACGTATGTATTCCTTTCTGCCTGCTTCATTTACTGCATTTTTATATTTTCCCCTTTCATCAATTAAATTCAATATTTCTTCTGTTACCCAAGGATTTCTACTAGCCCTCGTCTTTTTACCTGCTTCAGTTTTAATCTACAGTTCAAAACCAATAGATTGTGGTCAGAATCCACATCTGCCCCTGGAAATGTCTTACAATTTAAAACCTGGTTCCTAAATCTCTGTCTTACCATTATATAATCTATCTGAAATCTGTCAGTACCTCCAGGCTTCTTCCATGATTCCTGAACCAAGTGTTAGCTATGATTAAGTTGTGCTCTGTGCAAAATTCTACCAGTCGGCTTCCTCTTTCATTTCTTACCCCCAATCCATATTCACCTACTACGTTTCCTTCTCTCCCTTTTCCTACTACCGAATTCCAGTCACCCATGACTATTAAATTTTCGTCTCCCTTCACTATCTGAATAATTTCTTTTATTTCACCATACATTTCTTCAATTTCTTCGTCATCTGCAGAGCTAGTTGGCATATAAACTTGTACTACTGTAGTAGGCGTGGGCTTCGTGTCTATCTCGGCCACAATAATGTGTTCACTATACTGTTTGTGGTAACTTACCCGCATTCATATTTTTTTATTCATTATTAAACATACTCCCGCATTACCCCTATTTGACTTTGTATTTATAACCCTGTATTCGCCTGACCAAAAGTCTTGTTCCTCCTGCCACCGAACTTCACTAATTCCCACTATATCTAACTTTAACCTATCCATTTCCCTTTTTAAATTTTCTAACCTACCTGCCCGATTAAGGGATCTGACATTCCACGCTCCGATCCGTAGAACGCCAGTTTTCTTTCTCCTGATAACCACGTCCTCTTGAGTAGTCCCCGCCAGGAGATCCGAATGGGGGACTATTTTACCTCCGGAATATTTTACCCAAGAGGACGCCATCATCATTAACCATACAGTAAAGCTGCATGCCCTCGGGAAGAATTACGGCTGTAGTTTCACCTTGCTTTCAACCGTTCGCAGTACCAGCACAGCAAGGCCGTTTTGGTTAGCGTTACAAGGCCAGATCAGTCAATCATCCAGACTGTTGCCCTTGCAACTACTGAAAAGGCTGCTGCCCCTCTTCAGGAACCACGCATTTGTCTGGCCTCTCAACAGATACCCCTCCGTTGTGGTTGCACCTACGGTACGGCTATCTGTATCGCTGAGGCACGCAAGCCTCCCCACCAACGGCAAGGTCCATGGTTCATGGGGGGAGGCGGTCCATGGTTCATGGGGGGAGGCAAAGAAAGATATTATTAATTAAAGTCAAAATCAATAAAAGAAGAGAACTCTCTGTTATGTGCAGAGTAGGCAAGTTATATTTACATTAAAAGATTAAAATTGCCTCATAAGAAAAGATTCTGACAGGGATAGAAGGGGAAAAAAATCAGTTTCTTCATTTTAAAAAAAATTAGATTTATGTTTAGCCGAATTTACAGGTTCTGATTATATCTAACCAGAGATAGTAGTCAGTGGTAATATCTATGTTTGACATAATTATTTACTGAATTATTTAATATTTGTTTGGGATAGGACTCACCCAGATAAACCGATTGATAATATGGAGCAAAGATTGCTAATTTCCAGATAGAGATTTGGCTTGATACAAGACAAGTAGTTTGTTTCACTATCAAACTCTTAAGAAGTAGTCACCGTCGCTGACTTTGTCGTGAGAACAATCTTCGCTAGCATTAATCGCTGAATTATAAACAAAAGAGGTGTAGCTATTTTTGCATTTTGATTTTACTTCAGTAACTCGGTCTATTACATAATTGTGGGTGTTAATTTTATCCCATTTTTAATCATAAAGAAGACAGTAATTTTGTATTCTATTGGAAGGATAAAGAAATTGCTTATGTGAAACGATCAAATTCAGTGATGTTCTTTACCAGATACTATAATTCGCTTAATCTAGGGTTGCCATATCCAGCTGGGACCTCGTCGGGACACTGTGAGATGGAAATGTAGAAATGAAGTAAAAAATTTATTTGATATAATTACTTTTTATTTAGAACACAATCACATGATGGAACTTGTTGCGTCAGAAGTAGTTGTACACCATACTTTTCGGAAGATTTCACCTTTTTCAGCATGTCTATTTTCCCTTTTGCATACAAACTCCACGCAAGTTAGCTTGTAGTTAACCTGACACCGTAAGACTAATTCCTCAGTTCCTGGAAACAAGTCATCAGTCCACTGGGCCGACATCAGCGGAAATACTCTTTTCGCAGTGGCGTTGTGAGCGGGAATATAAAACAAATACTTACATAATATACGTTTTGTGCTAACAGATGGTGTTACTTCAGCACTTGAGCCAAGCTCATAACAGTATTTTGCAAAATCGGGACAAAATTTGGTCTTGTCGACGAAAGAAGGTCCATAACGGTGACGGTCCCGATATATTGGGACGGATGGCAACCCTAGCTTAATCATTTCCTGTAACTATGTAATATTATATAAAGAGCAAAAATCAGAGTCTAATTACAGAGGATAAGTAAATAAAGAATTGTACTGATTAGCATCTCACAGATATCTAAATATTAATAAAATTTCTACCGGTATCTTTTACGAAACGAAGTGCGCTTTCTTATGCACACCTTTTAGGTAAGGTGTTATCATCATAAAACTAAAAGTAATACCACTAAACGCATACTACAATTGTTTAGACGGTGTCTGGTTTAAATAATAACACGTGTAACCCAGTATTGTGCAGCAATCGGAGTGTGGTACTACTACAACCACATTGCTATAACCCAATGACGTTGAGCGAGCCCAGGGAAACCCATGGCCTAAGAATCTTATTTGAAATTTTATAGCACAGACAGATACGCTAATAGGTCATCCACACGCATGGTCAGAGAATCTGTGACAATAAGTGGGTATGGTAAGGGCTCAGCTTGCAGGGTTGTGCCATTTACTCGTAGTTTACCAGTTCTTTGACGTAGAGTCATTTAACTGCTATCACCCATGAATTGTAATACGAAATATATAAAATACCACGCTACAGAAAATGTCGTCCGTGGGTTTCCAGGATGTATAAAGTGAATGCTGAAAGTTGAAATATATGTGGGGGAGGAGTTTTAGTAATTTGGATCATTGTGTTGTAGGTACTGAACAATAACGCACAGGTGGATTACATCTTGTGACAGAAATATTATGTTACGTGAAGTAATATTTTATACTGTTAAATAAGCAAAAAAATGTATTTTTGTAATCCAACAAATTTCGTAAGCTGTGGCTTAGTTACAAGTTTGTCCAGAAGCTAAATTAGCAGCAATCAGCGACGACACACCTGGATCCTGCCAGCCACGCCGCTGAAATCTGAGGGGCAGGGTAGGACAAAAAACTACGAGCTACGAACTCTGAGTATAACATTTATTTCTTTAATGTTGATTGTGCTTTCTTCGTGTGGTCAGATCGTGTGAAGATCACATACTTGTCATTTCAGTGAATCGCAACTGTTGTTGGTTTAACCAGATATTTACACATTTGTATCTCCTGGAGGACCTTCCAATACAGCGTGTGTTGCGTTGATAATAAGAATTAATAGAGGATGAACAATTAAAGGCTTTTAGCGGACGGATTTTAGCAGGACAGAAAAATTACAAAAAGGGCACGAGGGGATAAATAGGGAGCTAGAAGTCTTATGTACTCAACAAAGCCGAAAATGTGAGGAAGTTAACAAGAAGATGTTGGATGTAAAGAAGTTATTAGGACACTTCTTGTAGAGATTGAAATATCTGAAGAATCACAGGAAATGTCTATTAATATTTTTAATAGATGATAACGATCGTATAGTAGTGGATAATCAAGAAATTCAGAGCCAGGTAAAGTTTAAATAAAACTACAGAATCTAGAATTGATAAACCCCAAATGTGGGTAGTTGAGAGAATTAAATGAAAGGTTTGTGGCCATGATATCTGTAACGGAAGAAGCATGCTGTGCTCACAATAGCAGTGGACGGAGTTCTTCAGAGGTCCATAGGTCCTTAAATAATAATTGTGCACAGATAGCCCAATCCGATTCTAGTAGGTGAGATTTGGTAGAAGAACTGAAGCTAGGAATGAAAAATAGTGGATTACACTTTCCTTGTTTCAGATCAAAGGGATAGGTGCATCTAGTTATATTTTTGAAATTGTCGTGGCACAATAATCATAGTTACTTACTTTGAGGATTTCTAATGTAACAGTTCAACAGTTGACACTTGCGTTGACCCACGTAAATTTGCCTGTTCTGTTGTTTGGAAGGGTTATCAAATGTTTATTAAGTTAAGTAAGGGGCAGTCATTCACACATAGTGAAGAGTAACTGATTAGTTGGAGGATAAAATTTGAAAGCAAGGTAGAGACATTAGAACAGGAAGGCGAACCAGAGTTAGAGGAAAGCCATGAAAGCAATGAGTGGGCTAATTTGGTGAAAGAAAAGTGTAAACAATCAAGTGAGTTAAAGTTAAATATCAAAAACGGAAATCCATTAGTTGAAATATTGTTGCGGAATTGAGAGGTGTTTAGTGACCAAGCGGGTGTCATCGAAGGATACGGTTGCAAGTTGAAAATCTAGCCTCATATTCCTTCTTAAGCCTCTGTGTCATATAGCGTTAACTATGCTCGAGGCTGTGCGTAATGAGATACATAAATTGGATGATTAATTGGGGTACTCTCCCACGATCTGGTAGTTCCTATTGTAATTCCATTATGGCAGTGAAAAAACTCAATGGCAATATTAGGCTGGGTCTTGATGCCAGAACTTTAATCAAAATTACTGAAATAGAAAGTGCTCGTCACTTGCCTATGGAAGAACTTTTAGTAAGATTCTCTGACGCTAAGTCTTTAAGCACAGTCTGACTGCAGGATATTAGTAGGCCCCTCTTGCTGCAGGTTCTAGTATGCATACCACATTTCTGTTCAGGGAGAGGTGCATCAATTCAGAGTCTTAACCTCTGGACTAGATGTAACAGTGGTGAGTTTATTTGTGCCCTAGATTTAGCTTCAGGTAAGGAGTTATTAGAGAAAGTGTTTATCTTTGTGGCTATCATTATGATTGTGACAAAAAACTACAAATAAAACATTTCGCTTTTGGAAGTACAGAGATGGAGAAAGAAAGGAGTTGAGATTAAGTTTTCGAAAGCTTACTTAGGGTGCAAAAGAATAAATTTTTTGGGGCATCGAGTAAGTCAACACTGTAGTAAACCTGAGGTTAGAAAAACTGGAAACCATAAAGAATTGTCCCCAGCCTAGAAATAAGAAGCAATTAAAAATCGTTTCTGTGACTCATTGGATTTTACAGGAAGTAAGTGCCGAATCATATAATAAATTGTGTTAACCTCCATGCTTTATTGAAAAATAACGTGCACTAGTCTTGGAATGAAATGTGTAAATGGGTAGGAATTCATAAAACAGGTTTCAAGGAACCCATAGATTTTAGGACACCCGGATATGTATAAGCAGTTTTGTTTGGCTGTAGTTGCCTTAGGCTATGGTACTGTATGCGAAGTATTTGAAAAATATGAAAATCAGGGAGGAAATAAAATTATAACCTTAGCCCTTGCTAGTAGTATGACGACTCTTGTGAGAAAAACTATTCACCTGCAGAGAAAGAAACTCTGGCTATAGCGTGGGCAGTTAAGAAAATTAAGTATTTATTATATGGACTCACAGGCATTATTTTCTCTGACCACATAGCTTTGAAATACCTGATGACTAGGAAGCTATTCCACCACCAACTGATAAGGTGGTTACTTTTCCTACAAGAATATAATTTACAAATATACTACATCAAGGAAAAAGAAAATAAAGTACCAGATGCTTTATCTCGTTTACCATTAGGAATGAAAGGTGATCTAAACTGCATCAAAATGGGGAAATAATTCACCGCGTATAAAGTCAGTAGACAATAACATGAAAATGAGTTAAAATTATAGGTGAAAAATATTGAACATGAGCAACAGAGGTATCAACGGCTCACAACATAGTGAGATAGTTTATGTAAATGTACTGAACCGAATAAGTGAAAGTCAAATTGCACATGTCACGAAGGAGTATTATTTAATAGAAATTTTACAATAGTGCCTCGATGGCTGATATGTATTCCAACGGCGTGCCTAAACAGATTTGTGTGATATACACATGATATGCACGGCCATTTTGGCATAAAAATGTTTGACGCATTTACAAAATTGTTATGTTGGAAGTGGATTATACAAGATCGGCCAAAGCTATGCCAACAAATCAAACACCTGAGAAGGGGTATGAAGGTTCAATCAATTCCTATTATACCTGCACACACATACGGAATTTCTCAGCTATCAATATTTTGGGACCCATATCATGTGGATCAGGTGGAGTGTTATATATTGTTGCAGTTTTATAAGTGTGGTCCATATTTGTGAAACTATTTCCTGTCAAAACCTCTAACAGTAAAACCATAACCAGAAAATTGAAGAATGAATATTTTCCAAAGCTAGAGAAATGTAAGTAGCTCCTGTCCGATAATGATGCTCAATTTGCATAAGATGTTTTCAAAGAATTTTTAAGAGAAAAGGTGCAACAGCTGGTAACTGCTAAATTTCATCCTCAGGCCAACCGGCCATGAGAGTGTTGTGGGAATTTGATCGTTTGTGCAGAACCTATTATTGTAATAGGAATACTAAATGGCCAATTTTTTTACCTCTTGATAGTACAGAGCCTGCTCCTAGGAAAGTGATACTAAAAAAAATACAAGGAGATGGGCTGTTAGATAAAATATACTGTCCTCCTCAGAACGCAGAATGGGAAAAAGAATACATAGTTTGGCGAACAGAAATTTAAAGAGAATGTTATCTAGATTAAACGAAAAATAGTTCAATGCTCCTTTCAAGGGGGAGCTCAAGTGTTGGTCCGAGGCGACTTGAAAAGCAAACATCGGGCTCCATCACCGCATATGCAAGTGAGCGGTCCGTTATTTACTCGAATTACATGACCCGTGCGTAGACATCTAAAGCCACATACCTCTACAAACCTACCGACAAACTTTCGGATCTCTGATACGCAGATCAGTGATGTATTTCGATCTGAAAACAGACAAACAAGCTATTAATCAGGTGGTCATAATGTTTTCGCTCATCAGTGTATGTCTTCACTTTAGTTAGGAATAAAATTGAATTTAACAGTGATTCAGTGGACACAGTATGATGTATCATGCAGCGTAACTTGCTGTGACAGTGCGAGAGAGAGACAAAGATATTGTTTATTACTCTGTGGCGGACAGCGTTCACATAATTATTCTTAGGATATAGTTTTTTTTTGTTCTGGTTAAGAGTAATTTTTAGTAGAAGAGAGCCATTCTTGTGATGTAAAAAAATCGACGCCATTGCGAGTTTTTGATTCACATTGTAAAATATAAGTGCATATGGAAGGAAATCAGTTAATAGAACAATAAAATATTGTTCATTTCAAGAAGGTACGTCTTATTATACACCCAGCGATGTACTGCTATTGTGATTTACTAATAAACACCAGTTGAGAACAGTTCCGACGGGAGCGTTCAGTTCTAGTGAAATAGTTCGATGTTTTCTTCGGAAAAGAAGTCACTTCATGGATCATTCAAATCCACAATAGTAACTGGACATTTTTCAGAACTGAAAGCAATCTGATTGCTATGCAACTGAGCCCCGAAGAATATTTCTCCGTATTTTGGTTACCACTTTCAGCTCAACACGGTATCTGCAGCATCTGGAGCAGATTTCTACAACAGCGGAAGCGTGTAATCGCCATCAGTTTCACACACCGCCCTGTGTACGCTGTATGTATTTACCCACAACAGTGAACATACAGTTACTCACACAAATAGAAAGACAATACTAGGTGGTGTGGGGAAACATTTCAGTATAATGGCCCTGTAGAGCTAAACAGTAATTGTCTTGTGACAGCCAGAGCGAGAGCACCAGCAGCAGCGAGTACTGTTTGTATAAAGCGTTTATTTTGCATTTTGTTTACGACCTTCCACTAAGGAAGGGATTCTATTTGTGTTTATCTGCTCTGCATAGTAACTAACAGTTCTTGATAAAACTTTACGTAGTTTTCGTGTTAGATTTCTTAGTGTTTTCTTGATCGTTTAGAACAGAAAGCGCCCTAAAACCGTCTTTTGTTTGTTTCGCGGCCGTTAGCCACTAGTCACTTGAATCAGCAGTTGTCTTGTGACAGCCAGAGCGAGAGCACCAGCAGCAGCGAGTACTGTTTGTATAAAGCGTTTATTTTGCATTTTGTTTACGACCTTCCACTAAGGAAGGGATTCTATTTGTGTTTATCTGCTCTGCATAGTAACTAACGGTTCTTGATAAAACTTTACGTAGTTTTCGTGTTAGATTTATTAGTGTTTTCTTGATCGTTTAGAACAGAAAGCGCCCTAAAACCGTCTTTTGTTTGTTTCGCGGCCGTTAGCCACTAGTCACTTGAATCAGCAGTTGTCTTGTGACAGCCAGAGCGAGAGCACCAGCAGCAGCGAGTACTGTTTGTATAAAGCGTTTTTGTACTTATTTGCTGCGCTTAGCTTTTAAATAGTTTTTCTGGGAAAACCTAGCGTAGTTTTCGCGTCTCGTATTTCAGTGAGTGTTTCTTGATTATCAGAGTAGCTCATCAGAAGATTATCTTGGGAATTTGTCACCGTATAGAGTAGGGTAAACATAGTCATGTGTAGGGACTGTGGTTGCTGTGAGCGGACGCAAGGAGAATTGGCCACTCTTCGGGGGCAGGTGGAGGCTTTGTCTGTTAGGCTCATCGAGCTCGAGGCGCAGGCGTCGGCTCGTAGTGGCGTTGGGGCAACTGTGGTGAGACCTATGCCTACTTCGGTGGCCTTGGAATCACATGGAACCCCTGATGTCGCTGCGTCTTCCGGCAGTGAGCATCTTACCGGTCAGCCATCACTCCAGGGTGAATGGCGGACAGTGGTGGGCTCGCGCGTGCCTGGCCGAAAGGCGAAGGTGGGATCTGGCCGCGTGGCAGCTGCCTTACCCCTTTCCAACAGCTACGGGGTGCTTCCTAGTGGTGATGACATCGTTTCCGAGCCACCACAGGATGCCTCGCCTGTTGGGCCAGTGGCCGATTCTCCGGCAAGGTCCCGACAGTCACAGAGGGCGGGCCTATTAGTTATAGGGAGCTCCAACGTTAGGCGGGTTATGGAGCCCCTTAGGAAAATAGCGGGTAGGTCGGGGAAGAATGCCAGTGTGCACTCGGTGTGCTTGCCGGGGGGTCTCGTCTGTAATGTGGAGGAGGCCCTTCCGGCAGCTATTGAACGCACTGGGTGTGACCGGCTGCAGATAGTAGCACATGTCGGAACGAATGACGCCTGCCGCTTGGGTTCTGAGGCCATCCTTGGTTCCTTCCGGCGGCTGGCTGATTTGGTGAAGACAACCAGCATCGCACGCGGAGTGCAAGCTGAGCTTAATATCTGCAGCATAGTGCCCAGAATCGATCGCGGTCCTCTGGTTTGGAGCCGTGTGGAGGGTCTAAACCAGAGGCTCAGACGACTCTGCGACTATAATGGTTGCAAATTCATCGACCTCCGTTATTGGGTGGAGAACTGTAGGGCCCCCCTAGACAGGTCAGGCGTGCACTACACACCGGAAGCAGCTACTAGGGTAGCAGAGTACGTGTGGCGTGCACACGGGGGTTTTTTAGGTTAGAGGGACCCCCCCCCCCCCCTTGGGCGAAACGATAAAATACCTGACGGCTTACCAGAGAGGACATTATCATCGTTGATAAAGAACGTCCGTCCTCAGAGACCAAAAACAGGAAAAGTTAACGTAATATTGGTAAACTGCAGGAGTATCCAGGGCAAGGTTCCTGAATTAGTATCTCTTATTGAAGGAAATAGTGCGCATATAGTATTAGGAACGGAAACTTGGTTAAAACCGGAAGTGAACAGTAACGAAATCCTAGACACAGAATGGAATATATACCGCAAGGATAGGATAAACGCCAATGGTGGAGGAGTATTTATAGCAGTAAAGAATTCAATAATATCCAGTGAAGTTATTAGCGAATGCGAATGTGAAATAATCTGGGTTAAGTTAAGTATCAAAGGTGGGTCAGATATGATAGTCAGATGCTTCTATAGACCACCTGCATCAGCAACCGTAGTAGTTGAGCGCCTCAGAGAGAACCTGCAGAACGTCGTGAAGAAGTTTCGTGATCATACTATTGTAATAGGGGGAGACTTCAATCTACCAGGTATAGAATGGGATAGTCACACAATCAGAACTGGAGCCAGGGACAGAGACTCTTGTGACATTATCCTGACTGCCTTGTCCGAGAATTACTTCGAGCAGATAGTTAGAGAACCAACTCGTGAAGCTAACGTTTTAGACCTCATAGCAACAAATAGACCGGAACTTTTCGACTCCGTGAATGTAGAAGAGGGTATCAGTGATCATAAGTCAGTGGTTGCATCAATGACTACAAGTGTAATAAGAAATGCCAAGAAAGGAAGGAAAATATATTTGCTTAACAAGAGTGATAGGGCACAAATCGCAGAATATCTGAGTGACCACCATCAAACGTTCATTTCTGAGGAAGAGGATGTGGAACAAAAATGGAAAAAATTCAGGAACATCGTCCAGTACGCCGTAGATAAGTTCGTACCGACTAAGGTCCAAAGCGAGGGGAAAGATCCACCGTGGTATAACAATCATGTACGAAAGGTACTACGGAAACAAAGAAAGCTTCATCATAGGTTTAAGAGTAGTCGAATCATAGCTGATAAGGAAAAGCTGAACGAAGCGAAAAAGAGCGTAAAGAGAGCAATGAGAGAAGCATTCAACGAATTCGAACATAAAACATTGGCAAACAATCTAAACAAGAACCCTAAAAAGTTTTGGTCATATGTAAAATCGGTAAGCGGATCTAAATCCCCTATTCAGTCACTCGTTGACCACGATGGCACCGAAACAGAGGACGACCGAAGAAAGGCAGAAATACTGAATTCAGTGTTCCGAAACTGTTTCACTGCGGAAAATCGTAACACGGTCCCTGACTTCAGCCGTCGCACGGACGCCAAAATGGAAAATATTGAAATAAACGATATCGGAATTGAAAAACAACTGCTATCACTTAGTAGCGGAAAAGCATCCGGACCAGACGAGATACCCTTAAGATTCTACAGTGATTATGCTAAAGAACTTGCCCCCTTTCTATTAGCAATTTATCGTAGATCGCTGGAAGAACGTAAAGTACCTAGCGATTGGAAGAAAGCGCAGGTCGTTCCCATTTTCAAGAAGGGTCATAAATCAGATGCGAATAATTATAGGCCTATTTCGCTTACGTCAATCTGTTGTAGAATAATGGAACATGTTTTGTGTTCTCGTATTATGACGTTCTTAGATAATACAAATCTCCTTCATCATAACCAACATGGATTCCGCAAACAGAGATCATGTGAAACTCAGCTCGCCCTATTTGCCCAAGAAATTCACAGTGCCGTAGACACTGGCGAGCAGATTGATGCCGTATTCCTGGACTTCAGGAAGGCATTTGATACGGTTCCGCACTTACGTTTAGTGAAAAAAATACGAGCTTACGGAAAATCGGACCAGGTTTGTGATTGGATTCAGGATTTCCTAGAAGAAAGAACACAACATGTCATTCTTAACGGTTCAAAATCTGCAGATGTAGAGGTAATTTCGGGAGTACCGCAGGGAAGCGTGATAGGACCTTTATTGTTTACAATATACATAAATGACTTAGTTGACAACATCGGTAGCTCCGTGAGGCTATTTGCAGATGACACGGTTGTCTACAAGAAAGTAGCAACATCAGAAGACTCGTACGTACTCCAGGAGGACCTGCAGAGGATTAATGCATGGTGCGACAGCTGGCAGCTTTCCCTAAACGTAGATAAATGTAATATAATGCGCATACATAGGGGCAGAAATCCATTCCAGTACGATTATGCCATAGGTGGTAAATCATTGGAAGCGGTAACGACCGTAAAATACTTAGGAGTTACTATCCGGAGCGATCTGAAGTGGAATGATCACATAAAACAAATAGTGGGAAAAGCAGGCGCCAGGTTGAGATTCATAGGAAGAATTCTAAGAAAATGTGACTCATCGACGAAAGAAGTAGCTTACAAAACGCTTGTTCGTCCGATTCTTGAGTATTGCTCATCAGTATGGGACCCTTACCAGGTTGGATTAATAGAAGAGATAGACATGATCCAGCGAAAAGCAGCGCGATTCGTCATGGGGACATTTAGTCAGCGCGAGAGCGTTACGGAGATGCTGAACAAGCTCCAGTGGCGGACACTTCAAGAAAGGCGTTACGCAATACGGAGAGGTTTATTATCGAAATTACGAGAGAGCACATTCCGGGAAGAGATGGGCAACATATTACTACCGCCCACATATATCTCGCGTAATGATCACAACGAAAAGATCCGAGAAATTAGAGCAAATACGGAGACTTACAAGCAGTCGTTCTTCCCACGCACAATTCGTGAATGGAACAGGGAAGGGGGAATCAGATAGTGGTACAATAAGTACCCTCCGCCACACACCGTAAGGTGGCTCGCGGAGTATGGATGTAGATGTAGATGTAGATGTAGCCTAGTAAGAAAAGGAGTCGTTATAAATGTCTACCGTTAGACAGGACACGATCCTGATACAACACTCATAGTGAACCTGCAATACAAATATGTTAGTAATTTAGTAATTAATGTTTCAGTGTGTGTATATATGTCTAGTCTTATAGAGTAACTACATTATGGTCCTTTGTATGTTTCATGTCAACGCTAACGTGCGGGAGTATCTTGTGAAGAGAACGAGTGCGCCGTCCCAGCAGCCGAGCAGAAACTTCAAAAAGGCCAGAACATTTGAATTACTAGCTTTCTTGAGCATTTATGCATTGTAGTGACCCCTCATGTAGAAATTTTCTAAGTATAAATAGAGTTGCTATATTACTTTTACTAGAATTCCAGTATTTCAGTAGATATAGTAAGACAACATTTTGTGTGTTATCTATGCACTGTTTTTGTGTCACATTGTAAAGTGTACATTAACAGCATTAGGACATTAACGTTTTTGCGTGTGTAAAAGTTTAATAGTCACTTTTGTAGGACTTATTTAGAGGAGAAACTGTCAATTGCTCATTTACGTGGTGATAACTAGATCTATGTTCAAAGCCAATAAGCAAGCACGCATCACAATGCCACAAAATGAATTAAATAGTGTGAATGCATCGTCAACTAGTGCCACAGAATTTAATACCGCCGTAGTTAGCGATATGTCGATTACGGCTGAGCAACCAGCAATAATTAATGCGCTCATGCCGTCGACAGAAGCGGTTGCTAGTTCCGACATTCATATATCGAAAGAAGTCCAGAGAAATATGCAGCAACCAACAAACAACATGAATTTCATCTCTGACACAGACGCGTGCGAAAACGAAATGACTGTACCGAAAATTGTGTCGGTACAATCCTCATGAAGCCCAGTGCAATCGCCAATTGCTGAGAATACCGATTTGTTATCCCAGCTGATGTCAAGTTTGACTGTCATAACACAAGGGATTAAAGCATTGGAAACATCGCAATCTAATCTTGCAACGGCACAATCCACGTTTGCAAACGACATGAATCGTAGATTCCAGGCATTGGAGAGTGCGCAATTTAATTTGGCTCAGGAGCAATCTAATAAACTAAAAGAAATAAATGATAAGATTACTGAAAAATTTCAGAGTTTGGAAACAAAGCAGAGTCACTTGATTACCAGTCAGGCACAACTCATAGTTACACAAGAACAACAGTATCAGGAATTAACAAACAAATACAAAGACATCTTATGTCGTCAAGATACACTAAATCATCAAGTGCAAGAAGTTATTCATGTACAGAACACTATTGCGCAAGACGTGAATACAATTAAGCACGATAACGAGCAAGCTGTCATTGAGCTTACTCGGAGGATAGACACTCTCAGTCTCGAAGGCGAGAAACACATAGAGAAACTTTTCAATGAACATAAGATCGCATTTTCTAAGGACATTGAAGATTGGGCGAAAGAGCAAACCGAGACAGTGCGAAATTATGTTGACAAAACCTTGAAAGAAACGGTTTCTAACGTGCAAGTTAACAACGAAGCTGCACATGAACAACTTAAGGCAGAAGTTAAAGAGATTAAGGAGAATATAGGAGATGAATTTCCTGCTTGGAAAGCAAAGATAGAAAATACATTAAAAGCATGCCAGCAAGGTCTAGTTAATACTGGAGGGGCACATACTACTTGCAGTTTATCAAAAGCAGACATTATTCCTGATGAAACCAGTGAAACCGAATTCATGCAACAATGTCCATGTACTGGTGCATATTTACGTAATCAACCAGAAACAAATTATCGAGATTATCATTCACCGCGAAGTAGCCACCAGAATACACTTGTGACCATGAATGAAGAAAAAATGCTTAAATATCGTCAATTCCAGATATTTATTCCCGAAAGGAAGTCGATAAATCCCGTGGTATTTATCAAGCAATTTAAAGGGATATTGCCGCGAATGTGGACTGAGCAACAAAAAATTATGTACGTTGCAGGATTCATACATGGAGATGGATCGATGTGGGCGTCAGAAGCATCCGATTGGTGTCAAGATTATGACCAATTTGAGCGCGCTTTCTTGCACAAATACTGGAATAAAGGTGTACAAGAAAGACTACGTAAGGAAGTTTTTGACCCACAACCTTTTTCTTTCAAAAATGGATCTTTAAGAAAGTATTTCGAGAAGTATATAAATAAAAGTAAATACTGGAATGAACCAATCCCGACGCAGGATATCATTCGAATATTAAAGGGCAAACTTCCACTTGAAGTTAAGGAAAAGCTTCTACATGTGCCTGAACAACATGTGGAAGATTTTCTAGCCACATTGGATTCAATAGACATTCTGTTCGAAGAATCACGTGTGCGCTATAACCAGCCAAGTTACCAACCTAACAAATACAATAGTAACAACAAACAGTATGGAAACAAACCTTTTGCACACAATTCACCAAACCCACAGGTGAATTATTTCCAGAAAAACGTGAAATTTGGTAACGAAAATCCCGACCAGTGTAATCATGACCAACAATGTGAACAAACATATAAACGGAAATGGAGGAAAAATAATAAGAAGAAGAAAGGATACTATCAAGAAGGGAATTATCAGCAAAAAGGCCGATATCAGCAACCAACCCAAGAATATCACAACCAACCACAAACTTCAAGTTGGATACCAAATGATAATGCAAATGAATGGGGAAATCAACCACCAATAATAACCGACGTAACGGAGCAGACATCTACTAATAATGGACAATCGTCAAACTAAACTCGACTGTCAGAAGCCCCGACGGTGCAGTCGAGGAAGTTTTCAGGGGCGAAAATTCAAGCGTCAATTTCTTTCGGTACAATGATGGCAAATTATTAATAGAAGAACTTCAGCAGGATATGATGCCTTGTCAAGAGGAACATATCACTGTACCTGTTGCGAAAATTCAGGCGGCGATTGAAGGCATTACTGTGCAAGTTACTTTAGATACAGGAGCAGCAGTAAATGTCATTTCTGAGAAGTTATTTCAAAGAATACTTCAGAAAGCAGATCCACCGATTTTTCCTGTTCAATGTTGTAGAATTGTGGGTCCTACTGGTCATAAGTCTTCACAGGTTAAAGTGCAGACTCAACTCCAGTTAGATATAGGAAATGTAGCTATAAATTGCACGTTCCTTGTAATAAAAAAATTGGTTGAGGACTGTATCCTGGGTATAGATGAATTTAGAGAGAGAAATTGGCATATCGATTTTTCTCTAGGCCATGCCAGTTTTACAACAATGGATCAGAAACATCAAGTGAATCTTCTCAGGGAATATAGTACCCATGGAAAGCATTGTCATGGACGAAAGCTGCAAATAAAGTGGATACATAGCAAACCTGTAAGGTATTACCTAATTAATTACTTGCAACCAGTTTTAAACCCTGAAGATATGGTACATGAAAAGGTACAAGAACCTGAATATTTGCAACAACATCAAAGAAAGCAATTATATGATCTTCTACAGGAATATCATGAAGTCTTTCAAGAAAGACCTGGTGTAATCAAGGGATACACATGCCATTTAGATGTGACACCACACCAAGTTTTCTGCCTATTTTTTATTCAGTACCGTGGCACCAACGAAAGGCAGTTGATGCGGAAATCCACCAGATGCTTGAATGGGATCTGATCGAACCTTCGACGAGTCCATACTGTAGTCCGCTTCATGTTGTCTCGAAAAAGGGAGGAAAAGTTCGTCTCGTGCTAGACGCACGGCAGATAAATAAGATTATCATGCCCGTGCGAACTCACCCGGAAAACATCGATGAGCTAATTCAAAGGTTCGAGGGGATGAAATACTTAACAAATATTGATTTGAGAAGTTCATTTTGGCAGGTGGCTCTAGACGAACCATCAAAAAAGTACACCACATTTGTACATGCAGGTAGAAGCTATCAATTTAAGGTTTTACCTTTTGGGCTAAACGTGAGCTCAGGAGTTTTTATAAATGCTCTAGATCATGCATTAGGACCTGCACTTCGAAGCAATTTAACTTTATTTGTGGACGACATGCTCATAGCTACGAGCACATGGGAGGAGCACGTTGATTTATTGAGAAGAGTGTTAGAACGTTTCAAGGAAGCAGGCATAACCGCAAATCTGCAAAAGTCCCATTTTGCTCGAGATAAAATCAAATTTTTGGGTCATCTTATAAATGAAAAAGGCATCTTACCGGACTCCGAGAAACTAAAGGCAATCAAAAACTTTGCAGTTCCAACAACAAAAAGACAGTTAAAGGGTTTCCTCGGAGTTGTCTCTTTTTTCAGGCGTTTCATTCACGACCACTCTATTAATGCAGAACCGTTGTACAGCTTGTTGCGCAAAAATACTCCGTGGGTGTGGACGCAACAATGTCAGAATGCATTTGAAGCAATAAAACATGCCTTAGTCAATTCACAAATATTATATCATCCGGATATGAGCCAAGAATTCGGTTTAATGGCAGATGCTTCGGAAATTGGAATAGGTTCATGCCTCTTCCAAGTAAAGATGATAGATAGGAAATCAACTTTCTGTCCAATAGCTTTTGCTAGCCGACTCTTAACTGCTTGTGAAAGAACATATACGACTACCGAAAGGGAAGCATTGGCCGTAGTCTGGTCATTCAAGAAATTTTACTATTACTTATATGGAGCGAAGACAACAGTATACTGTGACCACAAAGCGTTAAGTTTTTTGCAAACATGTAAATTATTACATCCAAGATTAGCAAGATGGACGCTCTCACTCCAAGAGTTTCAATTTGAAATTAAATACCTAAGCGGACAGGATAATTTCATCGCTGATGCACTGTCTAGAATGCCAGATGGAGATTTGTCAACTATCAACATCACCGGCAATCCGTCCGAATTTAATGTTCTTATAATTGAAACTTCCCCTTAGAACAATTATACACGACTGTCCTTCCACTGACACACAATATTTTGTTAGCGCAACGCAATCTGACTTTCAAAATTCCCTACAAAAGAATGGCCCTGACTAACATTAAACTATACCTTTCACAAATCACTTACCTCACAAAAATCTTCGCTGCTCAAGCTACTGCAATACAGCGAGCGCCACTACTGCCAGCTAAATAAAAGATTCAAACTACTAAAGGCACTAACTACTGATAGGGATAGTTAGCAAATGAAAGATATTAATAGAGAACAAACAATGTATTTACCTTAATATCATCACAAGTCATAATATATATATCAGTTCATGACAAATTACAAATCTCCGCCATCTCTCTCCCCACATCCACCACTGCTGGCGGCTCACCTCCAACTGTGCAACGCTACGCGCTGTTCACATCCAGCTGCCGCTGCCCAACACTACAATGGCAGACAACAATGCAAACTAGCGACAGACTGCACACAGCACAGCCAGTGATTTTCATATTGAGCGCTACGTAACGTTGCCAATAAGAAAACATAAACAGCCTACTTACATAGCCCCCATGCTCCCCACAAAAATTTTTTACAAATGGTGTTGGGCACTGGCCAATACAGATTTGACAAAAATTTTTCACAATTACAGTAACAAAGATATAAAATGCACACACTTATTGATACATTGTTGGTCAAAAGCTAAAAATTTCTCACAGTCCATAAAGACAGTCCACATTGTTCATCACAGTGAAACTGCCGTTTCTTTTCTCAAAGTCTGAGCAGTAAAAGACAATGCACACAGAAGTAGTGGGTTTCCATGCAGTCTTGAAGAAGTAGTGTTGTCCTTCCAATGGAAAGACAGTGCTGACGCTTGACATGCTGACAGGTAATGGGCCACAATGGAGCAAACCCACAGCAGAGTCATTCGAAGTTTTGAAGAATATTGGTAGGTAGGTCATCACAGAGCAGACCCACTGGAGTCCTGGTAGAGATTACGGTATTGGTGCAGACCCACTGCAGTCCTTGTAGAAATAATGGCGTTGGTGGGTCATCAAAGATGCAGACCCACTGTAGTCCTTGTAGAAATAATGGCGTTGGTGGGCCACCAAAGACGTAGACCCACTGTAGTCCTTGTAGAGATGGCCAGCAGCCATCTGTTGTGACTGTGCAGGTGAACAATCACCATTGAAGAGTCTTGCGGATAATATAGCAAGTCCATAAACCACCACTTGTGCACTCACAAAGTTTTTGGAATTGTCCTTAGAACGAGCAATGCTGTTATCCAGTCCCTTGCTGAATCATTAACACACATGCAAACACTATCAGTCCCTACTTCTCACATATTGTCCATATACTATGACCAACAGAAACGTGTGCAGTGAAATGTAACTTAATTGGAAGAACTGGTAACAATTACAATTTGATAACATAAAAATACAATAACAAAGGTACAAAATACATCATTAAAAACATAATAATACAGATAACATCTGTAGCACAGGCTTTACAAAAGAATCGAACTAACATATACATCAGTGGAATTATGACATGAGTACATACATAAAAGATCACAATAATTTTTGAAACATCAACTTCACACATGAGCATTAAACAGAATAAATAATGTGTAAGCATATTTATAAGGTAAATAACATATTATTAATGCCAATTGTATTTGAGGATAAAAGTATTCTTCATCATAGTGAATGTAGCTTAATATTAAAAGAAGAAAAAAATTCTATAAAATTACACAGAGACAGGAAGAAAACAAATACACAAGGGTACACACACACATAGTGGGATAACACCAATAGGAAAGGACAGGGTTCGTTTTCAGTGTAACATTTGGTACTGCAGTCCAACCCAAAACTTCATATGTCTTTCTTCTTATTTCATCCTTTGTTTCCACCAAAAAAAATTCTAACTAAGCATGCTTTCTGTGTTTATATGTTCACACATCTCTTACCTCATTTTTATTTTCCATTATCTTACCTCATCATTTATTTCCAAGAAAATCCTACCTAAACCTGTTTTCTCAATGCATTTCTTCCAATTCATCGCAACTCATTCTCTTAGAGGCTACCCCCTCTTAAGCTAACTTAAATCTACTGAGCTCAGATGCTAAACTAAGGGACGAGGCAATGCAGCAGCACAAAACATGTAACACAAACAGCAATGACCAAAAAAATGCAGAGTGCAAAGCAAGCAGCAGTAAATCTAATTTACAGATAAAATGCAAAATTACAACTAATATGAGCCAATGTGCAGCAACATGAAAAATCAATAAGTAGTAAAATTGGCTTAGCAGAGTAATGTAATGTGAAATTTAGTAGCACTATGCCTGGCAAACAGCAACAGCAAATGCAATAACTTATATCTAAACATGACATAGCTCAAGCAGAAAAAATATTACAGTAAAAACAACAATGCAGATAAGGGAAATGTATAATCACATCTTAATGTCTAAGTAATTAAAGTGGTGCACCACAAGAAGTTATTCTACCAAAAAGTTACCAATTACTTGAAAAGAAAATTATGAATGCAGTTACTAGTTCCTTCTTATTGTTCTTTCCTTTCCAAGTGCTCCTTTTTTTAAAGAATGTGGATCATAAAATAATTATTTAATAGATCTGTTGACAGAAAGTGTTCACATTAGCAAATGCATTTCATTTTATAAAAGCAATGCTGCAACACAGCTGAAAAACAGGTATCAAATGAAATAAGCAATTACGCAAACCAAAGCATAAAAATATCATTCAATAGTCATGTGACATTTCATAAGTTAGTAGAAATTCTCTCAACTCTCGTAGAAAGACGCTTGTCGTAATCAGGTGTGCAGATGTACGAATATTTCTCGTCATTTCATTAGGCATTTCAGTAAATATCATAAATTACGAGCTCCACATTATACTTTCAACAAGGAAATGTCAATACCGAGGATAATGGCCTTCCCTTTTTTTTTTCTACCTGTGCTTCCGGAAAGGCTAATGGCTTTTTTTTTCGGGCGGCTGTCGCCCAGGTGGGTGCCCGCCACGCATTATGTGCAGGTGGTCACTTAACTTTCTTACGGAAATATTTACGACACCAGCTTCCGCTACGGTAACAGTCTCACATAAAAATATTTCACAGGTCAAGAATTAGCGTTGCAAATCTGTAGAAACAAAATCCTATAAATATAAGTGTCCAAAAAAAAAATATTCGTCAGCATTGTGATACATTCACGAATATACACACACATTTCATAACTCTTAAAGTACGTTTCTTGGTTTACAACATCCTTTTCATAAATCAGAGTCCCTAAACACTACTCATTATTCCTTACCTCATTATACATATACATATTCGTCGACACTTCTTCAATATTTCATCGTGAGAAATACGTAGCATAATAAACATTCCTCAACAACATAATACACATTGTCGTCGTAATAATAACATCATAACACTTCAGTCAAATCTCAAAATCGTCGTAACTTCCTCCAATGATTTCTAAGCCTAAAAAAATTCTCTGCTCATGTCAAAAGTGTCATCTGCCTCAAAAGTACTTTAAAAATCATGAATCCATACCAAATACATCATTCAAAGCTCTCATAGTATCACAATGGTTCCGATAAAATATGAACAGTTTACAAAGTACAGACAAAATACAGTTTCATAAGTGTGAAGTTATCCAACTGTATAATTGCGTAAACATGTGTCACTGATGTAGTAAAATAAATGTTTGTCTCTCTCAGTTAAATAATCAGATAGCTGTGTAATTTGTGTGTTAGAGAAATATGGTACCGATGTGTAAAGTTGTATAAGCAAATACCATATTAGCTAGGGTTCCTTGTGGTTGCCACACACATGGTACACAAAGTAGACGTGTACCCCCCTGAGGATTAATGTAATTATACCCTCAGGTGTTACAGATTACAGCAATGCAATGAAATGTATCACGGAAAACTTTCTTTGTAATTCAAAAATCTTTAAAAGTAAATGTTTTAAGTACAAAATTAATCACTCAAATACGTGTACTGTAGCGCTAAATGTGCGTCTTGTTGCAACATAATCTGTGTGGACGTGTCGTAGTTATCGTCCTCCGAAAGCTAAGTTCTGCATAAGTCAATGTACTTACCTCATGATAAACAAAAGTGAAATGCTTTGCGTATAGATATCATACTTATTACGCTTATTGCCGTGATGAAGAAAGTACTGTGCTGTAACGTATTGTTGTGCTACAGAAAAGGCTGTCTCCTTGTAGCTATACCATAAAAGTTACTACTAAAACATGTTTTACTTTCCAGAATAATACAGAAAAACTGTGCAGATATAAAACAGAAACACCGCAAAATCAACATTGTACATTGTCACTCATTAGTAGCGTCGTGATAAAAATCGTGTAGCTATCACATAAACTAACCACTGTGTAGTCTGGTATCTCACAGAAAGTACTTTAAACCCAGAATGTATTTTCAAGTAAACCAAAATGTTGCATTAAAATCTCATTAGCAGTACCAGTATGTGTCCTAAGTATGTAAGCCTGATAGTCGTTACGTAATCGTGCAACTAACAAGCAAGAATGTACAAATACAACACTGTGTCGTCTGTTTACTATAACAATGCATTCGTAATTTATGTTTAAATAAGTTCTCTTGGTTCTTGACTGGATATTTCACTTCAAACATTGTTACATGTTAACAGATTCTAAATCTGACAAAGCATACTAGAAATGTGAAGTGAAAAGTTTGATGGCAAAGACAAAGTTAAAAAGCAGATTATCTTTCAATAAACGGTTTTACATGTGAAATGTGGTGTAAACCTTTACTCTTCCTAGTACGCAGAGTTTCAACTTCAACGCAATTATCATGTTGTTTACATCGGTAAAGAATGCTAAATCTTTTCTCAAGGCTAGCGTCTTCGTTATTTTTCCCTGAGCCAGCGGCCGCACGCAGCTGCCTGCTGTGCGAGTCATTGTCTGTCTCTTTGTTGGCGCGCGTCGTTATTGGGATTAGGAGACCTAACTTCTACGAATTCGCCTTGCCGAGAGGGCCCTGCTCTGTTTGAATCCCGCCAGTTCTGATGCAATTGACGTCTGTCGTTATGATCATATCGTCTGTCGTCATTTCGGTAGAATCCGTAGTTTCTTCCTTGTCGGTCACGTGGTGGAGAATTTCTCCCTGAATCGTAACTCCGCGCTGAACTGTTGTGTCTGAAGTTATTCTGTCTCCCCTGGTAATAATTGTTTTGGTTCCCATATTGTCTGTTTCTATGGTAATCTCTGTCATATTCATTACTACGGAAATGCGATCTTTCTCTGTAACTATTACTCTGCCAGTGGTTGTCATACGGGTGGTGTCTGTTTTGGTCACGATTTACGTTGTAAGAATAGGCTTGTCGTGTCCAGTTATTGTTTCTGTCGTCACTGAATTGTAACAGATGTGACCTGTAATTGTTGTGCTCCTGTGTTCCGCGATTGTCAGTGTCACTTTCCAGTTCTTGTAACAGTCCCTGAAAAGCTTCAATGTCGTCTTTGCAACGTCCTGCCAAAATAATATGTCGTAAATGTTCAGGTAATTTGATTAAGCAAATGCGGATGAGTTCTGAGGGGCTGTATGGGTTTGACAGGTACTGATTCTTGTGCAACATGTCTTCAAAATATTTCACAAGACTGGAGAATTCAGATTGTTCGAAATGTTTCATCATTATGATGCCATGTTTTACGCGGTCTTGTGTGGCTTGAGACCAATATGCTGAGAGGAAGGCATGGTAAAATTCTCCTTCACTGTGGCAATCGTGAATTACCGATCGCATTCTTACAGCTGGTTCATTCTCTAAGTAGCCACACATAAATTCTAATCTGTGCTCCAATGACCAGTTGGGAGGAAAACAATGAGAGAATTGATGGAGCCATGCTTGTGGATGAATGTCGTTGCCAGAATTCTTAAACGTTTTGAATTTACGTGTAGTAATGAACAGCTTATAGTCAAAATCATCGTGTCGGCGAGTAGCATCTCGGTCATAGTTACGTCGTGTCGGCGGTTCCATCTCAAAATTCGGTGCACATTCCCAATTTCTTTCATTACTTCCGAAATGCCCTGTGTTATTATTTTGCAGCTTTTCCGTATTTCTAAGTCCCTCTTCCCGTGTTGGAGCGCGAGTGTTCTCTGAAATACGTAATTCTTGTATTACCTGTGTCAGCTGATCTTGTACTTCCCGGATTTCTCTTTGGTGTTGCGTATCAAATTGATTCAGATTTTGTTTCAGTTTCCTAATTTGTTCGCTCTGTTCTGTGTCATTAAAGACTACCGGTTTTGCGTCATTCAGATTATCATCTACCTTCGTAGATAAATTATTTAGCTGATCCGAAAGTTCAACTACTTTCTCTGATAATGAACACATTTCCTCAGTGTATTTTTCTGAACCAAGTTTCAGAGTGTCCATTTGTGTTGAAATCGAATCTACTGTGTCCTTTAAGTTATCCTGAGTTTTTGCAAGTTGCGTAACCGAATCGGTAGATGCAACTGAGTCAAATTTAGCTTGCAAGGTGTCGTGATTTTCATGAACAATGGTTTGCAGTTCTTTTATGGCTGCTTCGTGATTCTGTAATACATTTTCATGCCGCGAAAAAATAGGTTGAAAATGCTCACAAATTTGTGTTTTTACGTCATTACAGACTTTTTGACATTTCGATTCAATGTTATGTAACTCAGTAGTTAAATCTTCACGTGTTTGTTCAAGCGTGGTGTGAAGATTTTGTTCCATTGCGTCTAACTGTTGCTGTGTTTGTCTCTGATGTTGTTCCATTGTGTCTAACTTTTTAAGATTTTGTTCCACTGTGTCTAACTTTTTAAGATTTTGTTCCACTGTGTCTAACTTTCGAAGATTTTGTTCCATTGTGTCTAACTTTTGAAGCTTTTGCTGTGTTTGTCCCATTTGCTGTATTAATTGTAATAACAATGCACTGGTGTCTGGAACATGTTCCTCAGTGCTTTTCGGCAGTGAATTTGCACCGGCAACATTCACATTTTGACAAGCAGAAAATGTGTCTTGACTTATTTGAGAAAACGGTGAGGATCCAAAACCTGAATCTACAGTATTTGCGAGATCGTGTCGTGTCATTTCGGCTTCCTGAGGCGAGCTATTGCCGACCGATCGATCGATAATGCTTCCCTCTTCACTAATTGTTTCACTGTCCACGCCATTGTTTGACGCCCGCTCCATTTCCCTGTGCACAGTTACCAAATTACTACTTTGAACATTAGTAAATTCATTACTCGGTGGCGCTAACACACTACTTTCATTTTCACTGTCATTTCTCAGTTTACTTTGGAGCCTAGTATTACGTTTTTCACACGCCATTATTGTCACAGTATTTCACACGACAACACAGAAAAGCACAATTTGAAGAGCAAAAATAAGAGAACACATTAACATAACACAGAAAAAATATCTAGTTAATTGCAAGCGCAGCTGCGAAAAACTTGCTGCAAATCTACATGCATGCCACAACTGTTTTACTGTACAACAATGAAAAACTACTACTACAAAGGAAATTCTATCTATAATTACGCGCTAGCAATAAACAAAATCCACACCAATTACACAAACTACAAGAAAAAAATCAGAAGATTCCAGTGAGGTATCCTCGGCTAAGGGTCGACATATGAAACTTCCCCTTAGAACAATTATACACGACTGTCCTTCCACTGACACACAATATTTTGTTAGCGCAACGCAATCTGACTTTCAAAATTCCCTACAAAAGAATGGCCCTGACTAACATTAAACTATACCTTTCACAAATCACTTACCTCACAAAAATCTTCGCTGCTCAAGCTACTGCAATACAGCGAGCGCCACTACTGCCAGCTAAATAAAAGATTCAAACTACTAAAGGCACTAACTACTGATAGGGATAGTTAGCAAATGAAAGATATTAATAGAGAACAAACAATGTATTTACCTTAATATCATCACAAGTCATAATATATATATCAGTTCATGACAAATTACAAATCTCCGCCATCTCTCTCCCCACATCCACCACTGCTGGCGGCTCACCTCCAACTGCGCAACGCTACGCGCTGTTCACATCCAGCTGCCGCTGCCCAACACTACAATGGCAGACAACAATCCAAACTAGCGACAGACTGCACACAGCACAGCCAGTGATTTTCATATTGAGCGCTACGTAACGTTGCCAATAAGAAAACATAAACAGCCTACTTACATAATGACTGATAGAATATATAGGAAACATTTTCTTGACATGTGTAAGAACATGGAAAAACTACAGAATGAAGATCCTCGTTGGCATTCAATAAAGGAAACTTTAGCAAAGCCTGGAAACGATGATCTGAAGAGACTGTACAAAGTTGAGGATGATGTCTTATTTTTCAAAGGGCATCTTGATTCAGATAATTGGAAGGCGTGTATTCCCGAGAAGAATGAGAATGACTTAATTTTGCACACGCACATCTCTTGGGGACATTTTGGAGTATTAAAGTGTGCTCGGAAGATTCAAGCATATTGCTACTTCCCAAACATTCGCAGGAAAGTGCACAGACAGTTAAGGAAATGTAAAATTTGTCAGCTAGCCAAACCAGGAAATTTTTGTGTGAAAGATTTCCTACATCCTATTATACCCACTTAACCGCTGTCAATCATTTCGGTCGACGTCTGTGGTCCTCTACCATCATCAAGGGGAGGATGCAAATACATTGTAGCTTTTCTTGATATATTCACTAAGTATGTCAAACTTTATCCACTAAAATCAGCTACTGCTGCATCCATAGCCAAGAAGCTGGTCAAAGATTATATAGTCAAAGTAGGCAAACCAGAGGCTATTCTTTCTGACAATGGGTCAATGTTCACTGGATTTCGTTGGAGGCAAACATTAGCCAGTTGTGGTATAAAACAAATTCTAACATCAGTGTACCACCCTTCGGCGAATCCCGTGGAACGAATTTTTCGTGAATTAAACCGGTTCATGAGAACATATTGCCACAACCAGCAACCCAAATGGATCGATTATCTTCGCGATTTTCAGGAAATTGTAAACAATATGCCACATACTACGACAGAATACACCCCATACGAACTGATGTTTGGAAAACAGGAACAGAATGACTGGATTCGACCAATTCCTAAAGTAGCTATTAACAAAATAGACCTACAAAATAAAGTACGACAATCCTTACTCAATATAATGGACAAGGCAAGAAAAAGGAAAATATATTTTGACAATCGACTTGGAAAAATAAAAACATATAAAGTGAAAGACCAAGTTTTAGTAAAAACTCATCCTAAGGCTTCACTTATACAGAGGAAGAACACAAAATGGCAATTATTGTATCAAGGACCATTTGTGATTACCAAAATACCCCATCCAGGAACTTATGTTTTGAAGGATGTGAAGAATGGAAAGGTGAAAGGAATGTATCCTCATCACTTGTTAAAGCAATTTCATGATGACTGAAGATTCTGAAGATTGAAAATACTATTCTTATCAAATAATATTGATTAGAGAATTTTCATTAAACCTATGAATCAACTTAGGATAGTTTCTTTTTTTTTTTAAAAATTTAGTAATTAGTTTTTCTTTTCAGGCATACTGTACGAGAGATATGCTGACATTATGTATAGGTTTTCCACTGTAAGGATAAGTTTTTCTTTTCAGTATGCAGAGAATTTAGCTATAGTATGAATGATTTCTTTTAAAAATTTTTATTTAGTAGATAGTAATTTCAATCAGGTTTCACAATGCATAATGACCATGGGTTAGTGACTCAAATGAATCTGGTCTACGGCAAGATATTTTTTCTTATGTCAACTTAACAATCTCAATGTATGTTTGTATTTGCTTTTTTACTCGCTGAGCTGAAGTCATGCTGTTCGGAAGGGGTAACCCGTTCTCAGTTTTAAAAGGACGCCTATTACTTTGTTTCAATCTTTTGTGATGAACATTGTCTTTAGAATTGTACTATTGTTGTAACATACCTGTGTATGTAAATTATGTTATATAAATTGTTGCTCGCGAAGTTACCAACTGAGCGAATGCCTTTCAGTTATAAGCCCATCAACAAGTGTTAAAGTCCATCTGAAAGATGACGAGCATAAGTTGACACGGCAGCTCCAGTTGAATTTGTGATTAGTGCATTCTAGGGTTGTTGATAGAAATGAAGAACACCTTACGACTTCCGAATATTTCGAATTCAGGACAGAGAATTAGAAAGAACTTTATATTAGATTCTATTTCAATTCAGCATAGATCAAACGCCTTTTCCACGGAACTTACACTGACTCTTATTTTCATGTTAACCATATGCGGAAAACCATAATACCCACGAGGAGACGGTGAAATGGGAATAGAATTCAATCAGTTACCCGGAGATGACTGATAGAAGGGAATCGTAGATGGACGTAAACCAACGCGTCGACGGTTCACCTCAAGACACAGAAGATTAACAGTGTTGTGTTTCTTTTGTGAACAGTATTTAAATTCATTCAACAAAAAAAATCCATATTGTAAATATTTTTTTTATTTTCCATTGTAATTCAATTAATTATCCTTGCAAATGAGAAATACGAGGATGGTAAATCTACCCCGAGGTTTTCCTTGGTTTTCCTTTGTGGGGCTTGGCCGAATGGCTGGATTATCCGTTTGAGACATCCCAAGGCGAGTGACAGAAGCTTTGAATGATGATAAAAAAAGGTTTCTGATCACATCTCATGCCATCCTCGACAAATGAATAAAAGCAAGCATGTAAGCTATGCATATATGCTGCATCAGGAATTCAGCACAGGCTTTGTCAGCAGTATATGCACCCAAATCAATAATTTACATTTAGATAGTCATTCACTAATACCAAAATATCATAAGAAATACAGTGGACATTAATACTCTAGTGGACTTTAATACAGCGTCATAAACAATCACCGATATAGTGTTGTGTGAACGCTCGTGTTTGTTTTTGCCCAAAAACGTTCGTCCACAAGAGGGGCATATATGATGTATCATGCAGCGTAACTTGCTGTGACAGTGCGAGAGAGAGACAAAGATATTGTTTATTACTCTGTGGCGGACAGCGCTCACATAATTATTCTTAGGATATAGTTTTTGTTTGTTCTGGTTAAGAGTAATTTTTAGTAGAAGAGAGCCATTCTTGTGATGTAAAAAAATCGACGCCATTGCGAGTTTTTGATTCACATTGTAAAATATAAGTGCATATGGAAGGAAATCAGTTAATAGAACAATAAAATATTGTTCATTTCAAGAAGGTACGTCTTATTATACACCCAGCGATGTACTGCTATTGTGATTTACTAATAAACACCAGTTGGGAACAGTTCCGACGGGAGCGTTCATTTCTAGTGAAATAGTTCGATGTTTTCTTCGGAAAAGAAGTCACTTCATGGATCATTCAAATCCACAATAGTAACTGGACATTTCTCAGAACTGAAAGCAATCTGATTGCTATGCAACTGAGCCCCGAAGAATATTTCTCCGTATTTTGGTTACCACTTTCAGCTCAACACGGTATCTGCAGCATCTGGAGCAGATTTCTACAACAGCGGAAGCGTGTAATCGCCATCAGTTTCACACACCGCCCTGTGTACGCTGTATGTATTTACCCACAACAGTGAACATACAGTTACTCACACAAATAGAAAGACAATACTAGGTGGTGTGGGGAAACATTTCAGTATAATGGCCCTGTAGAGCTAAACAGTAATTAGCCTAGTAAGAAAAGGAGTCGTTATAACAGCTATAGAAGAGGACAAGTGATTGTAAATATTGTTCTGTGATAAAATGTTAGAATAGTTATTAGTAGGAGATAAAACCTACTGGGAAGTTTGAACAGGATATTAAGGATATAAACGGAAATGTACCAATTTTTCTGAGGAAAATAAGTGTTCTCCAAATAATGTTAGAGCTGTCGATATGCTAGAGCATAGAGGGAAATAATACATGCCCCAAAGAAGTTACCAAGTAAGAATAAGTGTAGAGCTAAAAGAGGTTTTCGTAAGAGGTAGTGATGGTAAACTTTGCAAGTTGTTATTGGAGGAGGCGTAGAAAACTTCATGGGAAGCGTAAGTTTGAAGTGGAAGAAAAACAGTCTAGAGCCTTTTCAAAGAATTGAGTTGACTGGTAGTTTGATATGGGCGTCTACAAATGGGTAGAGATTTGTACCAAAGCCACGAGACACTGAGAAGATTATAATTGTTCCTGTGTATTCCTGGTATAAGTTTGTTGACGATTTTGTGTTTCTTGATATCTTAGTACTATGAATTTTCAGTGTGTTTTGATTAAAAGGCAAATTTTTTATAGCAAATATTAGTTATTGGGTGGTGAACTCGCATGAGACAGGCGCTACTATGAGGACAGAAAACAATAATTTGCTAATAAAGTGCTTACCTTATTCGAACACTGTTTTCCTCCAAAACTTACCAAGGTTAGAGCAAAGTCTACAAAAAAGCCATGGATTACTCGAGGAATAGGGGTATCTTGTAAAACAAAAAGAAAACTGTATCTGTCAATCCGAAACAGTTCCGATGTTGATGATACAGCACATTACAAGAAATACTGTAAAATATTAAAGACTGTAATACGGATGTCAAAGCAAATATATTACAAGGAAAAGATAGTCATATCAGATAACAAAATAAAGACAATATGGGATATAGTGAAGGAGGAGACCGGTAGAACCAGACATGAGGAGGAACAAATAGCATTAAGAGTAAATGATACATTGGTGAAAGATGTGTATAGTGTTGCAGAACTTTTTAATAAACATTTTATAACTGTTAACGAAAAGATGGGGTTGTCAGGTTCGGTAGATGCTGCTATGGAATACCTCAGACCAGAAATTTCAAGCAACATCCATAATATGAATTTGACCCTCACTACCCCAACAGAAATAATGTCCATCATAAAATCTTTAAAATCAAAAACATCTAGTGGGTATGATGAAATATCAACAAAGTTAATTAAAGAATGCGATTCAAAGCTAAGTGACATATTAAGCTATCTGTGTAACCAGTCATTCATCAGTGGAATATTTCCTGAATGGCTGAATATGCTGAAGTTAAGCCACTATTTAAGAAGGGAGATAAAGAAATAGCAGCAAATTTCCATCCAATTTCACTGTTGCCAGAATTCTCAAAAATTTTCGAAAAAGTAATGTACAGTTGGCTTTATAACCATCTTACCTCAAATAACATACTGTCAAAGTCACAGTTTGGATTTCTAAAAGGTTCTGATATTGAGAACGCTATCTACACTTACAGTGAAAATGTGCTTAATTCATCAGACAAAAAATTGCAGGAAACTGGTATATTTTGTGATCTGTCAAAGGCATTTGACTGTATAAATCACAATATCCTTTTAAGTAAATTAGAGTATTATAGTGTAACAGGAGATGCTGCAAAATGGTTCAAATCTTATATCTCTGGCAGGAAACAAAGGATGTTATTAGGAAAGAGACATGTATCAAGCTATCGGGCATCATCCAACTGGGAACTAATTACATGTTGAAACACGTATGTAACATAGCAGCGATGGCGAGGCATTGTAGCATCTGTGACGAAAGAGTATGCGCTTGACCGCGCGAGTGTTGCGAGCGGTTCTTAGTCTGTCAGTAGTCGTTGCGAGTCTGTAGCTCTGTCTAGTTGAGGGCAGTAGTCTGTCAGTAGTCGTCGCGAGCAGTAGCTCTGTTCAGTGGCGTGCAGTACGCTAGTAGTCGTCATGCAGAGCGGTCGGTCAGTGGTAGCAGTCCAGTGGGATTGCGTGATGTGGTCTGGCGACAACACTGGTCAAGATGCTGAATGAGGTATACTGTTAATTAAGATAATCAACGGATAGTGTAAAGTTTAATTATTGTAACTAATTTTCAACAAGTGCCCCCAATAATAACTTTGATTTCAAAAGCAATTTTACATAAAATTTTCATTTAATTGAAGTAACTATTTCGTTCCACTTCCCCTAAACAAAAGTTTCAGTTTTCAAATAGATTATAAAAAAAAAGGGAATATTATTATTTGCAATGCAGTTCCTCCAAGCGGTGCGCAACAACAAGAGCAGAAATTTGACTAGGTGTTGCAATGAGGTAAGAATTTAATTCTGATTTTTGCACAGGGCCAAAGACCGATATTTCGGTTTAATTGAATTTCATTAGCACTGAATTGTTTTTCATTATTTTTGTGGGAGCTTACACCATAGTCAGATTGCGAATTTCACATTTTTGTTGTCATTGTCAGTAGATTTCATTGTGAGGAGGTTACACTTGGCTCCTATTCATTTATTATTTCTGTCTTTAAAATTTCAGTGGAGAGGTTACACTTAGCGCAATGTCCATTAGCATTTCTAAATAATATTGTCTTTTCTTTTAAAATTTTTGTGGGGAGGTTACACTTGGCGACACCCAGTCCAGGATCGTATTTCGTTGAGAATCTTTTGAAAAACAGTCAGATATCTGCTCTTATTTGCTTAGATATAATTAGGATTTGGCGCTACGCTTTTACTAATTTTGTGACTTTCTTTCTACAGGTCAACGGCAATTCTTTGCTCTGTTGTATTTGTGTGTTGTTTTTGCATTGTGCTTATTGTTTTGTGAATATTTGTGACTTTAGCAAAAATGCCGCGAAAGACTGTGAATAGTGTATCGCGAGGTATTTTGAATGAAACTACCGACTTAAACAGCGTGACCGATAGTAATTGTGACACGCAGTATAATGATGACAATCCTGCGTTCACTAACAATCAGTGCATTCCAACCTCTAATGATGATTATTATCTTAGTGACGAACGAACGAACTCAATTGTCTCCTCTGTTAACTTGACGACAATTGATGACGCGGGGAGCCCTATTGTAATGAGCGCTGCCCAGCCTAACACACCCGGTTTGAAAAATTCAAGTAACGTACAGACAAATTTGTCTAATGAAAATGAACAGGATGCACAAAGTAGGACGGATTTATTTAATTCCGGAATAGTGAGTGACAGTGTAGGTCCGACTGATAATCCTTTTTGTAAATTACAGAATGACCAAATGGTCACGCAAAACGCGACACTTGCAAATACACCGTCAAACGGTACAGAGAATGGAGTAGATAATGTTACATTGGGTCAAATTATGGCAATATTGCTACAAATTGATGAACAGTACAAACAGCGGAAGGAAATGATGGATGATTATTTCAAACAATTTAATGAACAGTATCAACAACTTAATGAAAAACTTGATAAGCAGAACAAACGACTGGAAGAAGAGAACAAACAATTTAGAGAACGGAACAAACAATTTTCTGAAGGTATTAAACAGCCGAGGGAAAAACACGATAACCTTAATGAACAGAACAAACAAGCTAGCGAACAGATTACAGCGGTTACCATACAATGTCAGGACACTAAAGTACAATTACGTGTAGATACTAAGACTTGTACTAGTAACAGTAATGAAGAAGTTGGCACTGTTGCACAAGAATTAAGTAGCACACGTGTAAGCACAACAGAATCACATAAAGACGAAGTTAATGCAGCACTGATACACGAAATTAATGCAGTCAATGAACAATGTCCTAAAAACGCAGTACAGATAAGCGACGAGTTTAATTTAGAGCCACTGGAAGTTTCACACACTGTGAATACGGAAGTTGTTAATAAAAGTGAACGACACAACAACCAAATTGACGAAAGTAGTAAAGTAACAGAATTAAAGACTATTTCAGTCACCAACACGTCACAGAATCCGCCACGTTGCGAGCATTTGTCAGAGTCAGGCAGCGTGTATAATGTGAGCAATTTACAGAGACTACGAGACGTAAAATCCGAAAAGCCACGCGACTTAAAATCTGAAAGGCTATGCAACTTGAAATCCGAAATGACACAGACGAACAGATTCACACACAAACCCGAACGTGTTCTCAAATTCAGTGACGAGAGCGTTGATAATGAGCAATTTGTATTTGTAAGAAAATGTAAAGAATTTAATAATGACAGCGTACAGGTACACGCTTTGCACTGTATACGACAATTCATCTTTGTATATTCACCGCTATTACCTGTAATGCAGAAACTAGCTTTGAACCAGAGGCGACAATTTGCTATTGTATTTTCATCAGCATTACGTATTATGCAGAAACTGGAATTAGCAAGAATACAGCGATTTACTTTTGGAATTTTACCGCCATTGCCTGCAACGCAAAAGTTAAAATTTATTTGTAGTGCGTAAATGACCTCAGGGGATTCATTACGCTTTAATGAATATGTGCCGTAGCGAGCATAGGGCCCCGAGCTGTAGTAGTGCTGTTTCATCTTTAGTTTTCTCCACTGCTGCCTTTTCTTCTACTATCCTTTATATCTATCCAAACAGCTCTTTAACTATTGCTCTATCTAGGATTAAGAATATGTAATGAAAACCGGATATGACAAATCTTTATCGAATGTGACAATTTTCAGTAGGCACTCCCGTGATGACAACTACCGCCGTAATTTTAATTAGAGATAAAATCGTAATCATCAGTATGTATAAAATTTTGAGCAATCGGAACCACATTTTTGTAACAATAGATGTTTTTCACCACAATAGCATGAAAGTCAACCGCTTAGCATACCTAACCAACAATGCAGTCTACAAGGTCAACCAAACTTGAATGTTTCGCCGCGTGCACGTACAGTCCCAGCTCCAACAAATAGTAACGCATGGCAGCAAAGAAATAACTACGTACAGACAACACACCATTTCAACTCGTATCGCAATGTGCCGTATAGGAGTTACTATCAGGACAGACGTAAAAAAAAAAAAAAAAAATGATGAGCACAATTTTCAGCGTACTTTTTATAACAGTCGATCTTATGAGCAGCAACAACATCAGCAACAACATATTATGATGAATGAAACAGACAATAGGTGTCATCGATAGCGTAATACGTCAGTAAGAAATAACAGAACAGTTCATGTAGTGGATATGCCACAGCATCCTCCCGTAAATAACAGCACGTACGATAGAATTTAACCAGACACAGCACAGATTGCATATTACAGTAACGCAAACATTACTTTTGACACGCAGAATTTTGTTCACGAAAATGTTATTAATTTTGAACACAATACTTCCGACAGAACTTAAGGACAGAATTACGACGTACGTAGACGATATTCTTATTGCAGAAGCTAACTGGTCTGAACACAATATGATTCTTGAACAACTGTTGCAAACTTTTCATGCACAAGGACTCACAGTTAACCTCAGTAAATCGCACTTTGGCAAAACTTCCATAAAATTTCTTGGACACGTAATTTCAGCAGAAGACATTGCGCCTGATCCAGAAAAACTTCAAGCTCTACGTGACATTTCTATTCCTACAACGAAGAAGCAATTACGCAGTTTTTTGGGTTTAATTAACTTTTTTCGTAAATTTATTCATCATTCTGCTTTAGACACACCCAGATTATGCCAATTAACAGGTAAAAACACTATTTGGTCATGGGATAAGCAAGCACATTCTGAATTTGTGAACCTGAAACATGCTTTGTTGAATGCTCCACTGTTATCGCACCCAGATCTTACCAGAAATTTCTCCATTGCCACCGACAGTTCTAACACCGCTTTAGACGTACACATTTTCCAGGAAATAGAAGAAGATGGTTCAACAGTAATTAAAAGCATCGCATTTGCAAGTCGCATTTTGTCACCTGCTGAACGAAATTACTCCGTTACAGAATTGGAAACATTATGTGTTGTATGGGCTTTTACGAGATTTAGGCATTTTCTTTATGGCAGACATACCACCGTTTACACAGACCACAGAGCGATACAATTTTTGCTTTCAGCTAAATTTACTCACGACAGAGTAAGTAGATGGAAACTTTATTTACAGGAATTTAATTTTACAATAGTTCACATTCCCGGCACACAAAATGTTATAGCAGACGCACTATCGCGTTCTCTCAGCAACAATCAGCAAGACGTAGCAACCAACTTCTGCAAAACAAATTTTATTGTCATGTACATTCAGCAAGTTGCATTTGAAAACTTTATTTCATCGTCATTACAGGACATAGCACAAGAACAAAACAAAGACAATGTGTGGAAAGAAATTAAACACCTTTGGCAAGATAGGAAAAATGTTACGATTAGAAACCATTACACTGTACGCAATGACATTCTGTTTCGCCGCTCTCATCCTGACAGCAACAATTGGTTATTATGCATTCCTGACGAACTGGTTAACAAATTAATTTGGTACACTCATTTAAGTTACGCACATTACGGAGCACGAAAATGTTTTCTTATACTGAGACAGAACTGTTATTTTACTAACATGGAGAAACGTAAACGACGAGTTTTAGCGTCTTCTAAAATTTGCCAGAAAGCTAAATCAGACACCACTTCACATATTCCTCCATTATATCCCATTATACCTGTTAAATTAAGACATATGGCCGCTGTAGATATTTTTGGTCCGATTCCGAGAACTAACAGAGGTTTTTGCTACATATTTGTCGCTGTTGAGCTCACTTCAAAATTTGTTACTTTCACTCCATTACGCAAAGCTACTGCTAAAACTATTTCGAAAGCATTTGTAAAACATTTTCTATTTCATGTAGGGCATGTGATGAAAGTAATTTCTGACAATGGATCACAATTTCGTAGTAGTGTATGGACACGCATGTTACGAGCAAGAAACATTTCTCCGATTTATATATCCAAGTACCACGCTTCTTCGAACCCCTGTGAAAGATTAATGAAAGAAATTGGTAAGCTGTGCCGAATATACTGCCACAAAAGACATATTGATTGGGATACACACATACTCTCATTCCAAGACGTAATTAATTCCATTTCAAATGAATCCACTATGCTATCTCCGTCTGTTATATTGAAAAACGTTGAACCACCAAACAAAATTAAAGAATTAGTAAACTTCCCTAAATGTCGTCGACTAAGACACCACAAAACAATTGACATTGCGCTGAACAACATCAAACGTGCCGCAGAGCGCCGGAGAAGACAGCAAAAACAGGTTTGTAGACGCCGAGACGTTCACGTTGGACAGAAAATATTAGTACGTACACACTATTTATCCAGTAAATTAAAAGGTAAGTGCAGTAAATTTGAACTTCTATACGCAGGTCCATATCGGATTCGCAGCATCCCTCACCCCAATGTTGTACACGTCGAAACTTTGAGAACTAGAAAATCGAAAGGCAACCACCATATCTCAAACATTAAACCGTTTATTGAATGAAGACACTTTATGATTCAACACACTATGATGTCATTTATTAATGCAATTATTTCACTTGACTAATTACTGATGATTATCGTATTTTTTCTTGACAAGTGCCCGGCAAGGTAAGGTTAGCAGGTCGCTTTTCTTGTCGTTACACATCAGACCGTGCACATTTTCCACTTTTTTGTGTATATGATTGTACTCCAGTTTTGTTTGTATGCACTGTGAAATAGTTAAGATATAACACACCTGTTGACTTTGACATTTTTTGCCTTATGACATTTCAACATCGTGACTGTTTTACATTTTTTGCTGCTGCATTGTATTATTCTGTGTACATTTTTGCATCTGAACACTGTCAATGTCTTTGACATATTACGTTTTCTGTCATGTTATGCTGTATGCTTAATTGTGTCACCATAAACCAGTCATTATTTAGTGGGTATATGATTTAAATGCAATCTTTGTTCATCAATTTCAGAAAGAAATGATGCGTGTAAGAAATAAATTCAACAGAAATGGGAATTTCACCTACGGAATAAACGAAAGAAGATGCAATAACTTTATGAGGAAGAGTAAATGGATCAGGATTAACGAGCATTAACAAGAATATACTATACTCATCGTAGAATAGCAGTCTTAACTAATTTTTTCTTTCAGAATACAAGGTGATTGATGCAGGCTGTCAGACAGAACTACACATCTTAGTTTTAGTGATGAAATATGCTAGTGATAGGAATATTTGTGTAATGAGTAATGAAGTGATTTTTTGCAGATGATAATGAATACTGATGAATAAGATGAAGAATATGCTATTATGAATAATGAAGTTTTTCTTTACAGGTGATGATGATAATGGTGTTATGATGAGATGGATAATGAAGTTTTTTCTTTACAGATGAGGATAATGTTGAAGTTATGTTTATGCTATGTAGTTATTTAAGTATTTGTTGCAGTTCGTTTTGACAGCAGGTGTTATATTGCATAGTAGGATGACGGAAAGTTTTGGAAAGGACAGCTATGGAACACATTTTTATACACATTTCACTACCTGTTAATTCGAAGTTCACTACTTTTCAGCATAGTGTGCGTTTCTTCTTTCAGGTCAATAATCCATTTTGTATATTTTTTCAGGAGAAGTTTTTCATGATACTTACTAAACCTGTTACTTATTATACCAGTTCTAGTACTTGCATTTTTATTTTTTACCCATTTGTGTATCGTTTATAAATGTGATCACATATACTGCCTTGTTACATAACCTTGCTACAGCTGACTCATGACGAATGAGTTACTATCCTCATTTGCAGCAATAGGTCAAAAGCAAATAGTGTTATGCCTCAGCAATTAATTATCGATCCCAACGCAATGCATTGCTAACCAAAAAAAAATGTATTACCAGTCCCAAATTGTGATACCAGTTTGAGATAATTCTGAATAATACTGATTAGCTCCGAATAGTATGTCACTTCAGTAATGACTTCTCAATGATACAAAATATATATATATATATATATATATATATATATATATATATATATATATATATATAAAATAATGTTTTGTAACTGGCTAATAACTGCCACTGTTTATTGTAATGAGACTACTTATAATGCCCATGATTATTAATGCTATGACTGTAATTAACTGATTTTTAATAATGACTTCGTAATGATCTGAGTAATACTGAATGATGAACTATGTTTTATTCCATTCAATACTTGCTGGCCACTGAGTGCCAATAATTAATGTCACTCGATGAATTGTTATTAATTATGCCATTAATTAGCTCTTGTTTTCAATGCTATACTTTGTAACCGGAAAAGAATATGATTCTTACTATATTGAAATGACAAATGATGCTATGCTTTGTAATTAGAAGGCTAATGAATCTTAATTACTGTTTAATAATGCTTTGTAATTAGGAGAAGGCTAATGATTCTTACTATATTAGAATGACAAATGATTAATTAACTGTAATTAGGAAAAGGCTAATGATTATTATTGGAATGACAAATGATTAATTAACTGACAAATAATTAATTAACTATGCCATACTTTGTAACTGGAAAAGAATGCGATTATTTAATAATGCTTTGTAACTAGGAAAAGAAGATTACTGATTCTATGCAAAACAATTAATGAACATTTTTCTGTAATACTACATACATGGTACAGAAATGTTCAATAACTGGGCTATGAATGCCGCAAACTACTACTGTAATTGACAATATTATGTGACTTAATGTCCTTCACCTTATGAGCTAACTACCCTGAATTACTGCAATGTCCATTTGTCCTGTTTATCCTAGTGATCATGGAGCACTATATTTGGTTTTGCACTAATTCTACGTTGATGTGCCGTGTAAGAGCGTGGTGTTGACACGACATGCTGTCCACCACCGTGAGCGATGAAGACGTTATTATGGTCCCACTGTTTGGTGTACCTAATGTACTGCCAAAATGAAAACATGAAACATTAATACGACAGTTCAGTGTCTTGGCTACACTGATAAATTCTGAGGGGAAAAGAACTTCAAGTTGTGTCACTTGGTGTTGTACTTCTGTGGAAAGATATGGACTTTCAAAACAGCTGTGTGCAATCTAAAGTGCTACAACCATGATGTAATCCTTCCCTTTCCTATCCTAATTCTTGTCACATAGTGAAAATCATTTTTTGCTAACATTATTTATGTTCATGGGTTATACATTTTTTTTTCGATTCGCTAAACTCCAGTGCGAGTACACTTATGTCACTGGTCGACATGATTTTTTTTGCTATTATGTTTATTTATTGCCAAAATGCTAAAGACATTTTTTTTTATTTATTCTGAAGTACAATATATGTGCACTTTTGTCTTTTATATTGTATATACATTTTTTACCTTCTGAACTACAGTGCATGAGCACTTCTGTTAGGTGTTAATATGTTTTCTACTGAACTTCAGTGCCTGTACACTTTTCTCATTTTTCAATATGATTTCCACTATTCTGTATATTCAATATTTTAATGCGTATGCACTTATATCATTTGTTACTAATTGTACATACATTTCATCAATTACTGATATGTTCTCAACTGCAGTGCATGTGCACTCATGTCACTTGTCAACATAATATTTTGCCAGTCTGTTTATTTGTTCTGAATATGCTAAAGAATTTTTTTCAGTGCCTGTGCACTTTGTTATCTGTCAGATAATTTGTATATACATTTTTCTGATTTGCTACTATGTTTTGTACTCACATTTTGTCTTTGTCTGATATATTTTGTACTTAGTGCGTGTGCACAACATTTAAATATTATGTAAGTTGTAGAATTTTGTTAATTAAAGAAAAATTTTGCCGCGCTTGGCAAGTCCAAATGACTCACCATCGCTGCCAAATTTTTGCCCCCCCAGTGGAGGGTTATGAAACACGTATGTAACATAGCAGCGATGGCGAGGCATTGTAGCATCTGTGACCAAAGAGTATGCGCTTGACCGCGCGAGTGTTGCGAGCGGTTCTTAGTCTGTCAGTAGTCGTTGCAAGTCTGTAGCTCTGTCTAGTTGAGGGCACTACTCTGTCAGTAGTCGTCGCGAGCAGTAGCTCTGTTCAGTGGCGTGCAGTACGCTAGTAGTCGTCATGCAGAGCGGTCGGTCAGTGGTAGCAGTCCAGTGGGATTGCGTGATGTGGTCTGGCGACAACACTGGTCAAGATGCTGAATGAGGTATACTGTTAATTAAGATAATCATCGGATAATGTAAAGTTTAACTATTGTAACTAATTTTCAACAAGTGCCCTCAATAATAACTTTGATTTCGAAAGCAATTTTACATAAAATTTTCATTTAATTGAAGTAACTATTTCGTTCCACTTCCCTTAAACAAAAGTTTCAGTTTTCAATTAGATTACAAAAGAAAAAAAAAAGGGAATATTATTATTTGCAATGCAGTTCCTCCAAGCGGTGCGCAACTACAAGAGCAGAAATTTGACTAGGTGTTGCAACGAGGTAAGAATTTAATTCTGATTTTTGCACAGGGCCAAAGACCGATATTTCGGTTTAATTGAATCATTATTATCATTTTTCTGAGATTTTCTTATCACTGAATGGACCTTAATTTTTATGAAGAACTTATACTTGAGTCAGATTGCGATTCTCACTTTTATTGTCATTAAATTTAACTGCTAGGGAGGTTACGTTTGGCTCCCATTTCTATTAAGTATTGTCATTTACATTCATATAAAATTTTTGTGGGGAGGTTACAATGTGGGGTCCCACAAGGTTCCATTTTGGGGCCCTTACTTTTTCATGTGTATATCAGTGACCTTTCATCAGTAACATTACCAGATGCCAAGTTCGTTTTGTTTGCCGATGACACAAACATTGCAATAAATAGCAAATCAAGTGTAGTCTTAGAAACATCAGCTAATAAAATACACTCCTGGAAATGGAAAAAAGAACACATTGACACCAGTGTGTCAGACCCACCATACTTGCTCCGGACACTGCGAGAGGGCTGTACAAGCAATGATCACACGCACGGCACAGCGGACACACCAGGAACCGCGGTGTTGGCCGTCGAATGGCGCTACCTGCGCAGCATTTGTGCACCGCCGCCGTCAGTGTCAGCCAGTTTGCCGTGGCATACGGAGCTCCATCGCAGTCTTTAACACTGGTAGCATGCCGCGACAGCGTGGACGTGAACCGTATGTGCAGTTGACGGACTTTGAGCAAGGGCGTATAGTGGGCATGCAGGAGGCCGGGGGGACGTACCACCGAATTGCTCAACACGTGGGGCGTGAGGTCTCCACAGTACATCGATGTTGTTGCCAGTGGTCGGCGGAAGGTGCACGTGCCCGTCGACCTGGGACCGGACCGCAGCGACGCACGGATGCACGTCAAGACCGTAGGATCCTACGCAGTGCCGTAGGGGACCGCACCGCCACTACCCAGCAAATTAGGGACACTGTTGCTCCTGGGGTATCGGCGAGGACCATTCGCAACCGTCTCCATGAAGCTGGGCTACGGTCCCGCACACCGTTAGGCCATCTTCCGCTCACGCCCCAACATCGTGCAGCCCGCCTCCAGTGGTGTCGCGACAGGCGTGAATGGAGGGACGAATGGAGACGTGTCGTCTTCAGCGATGAGAGTCGCTTCTGCCTTGGTGCCAATGATGGTCGTATGCGTGTTTGGCGCCGTGCAGGTGAGCGCCACAATCAGGACTGCATAGGACCGAGGCACACAGGGCCAACACCCGACATCATGGTGTGGGGAGCGATCTCCTACACTGGCCGTACACCACTGGTGATCGTCGAGGGGACACTGAATAGTGCACGGTACATCCAAACCGTCATCGAACCCATCGTTCTACCATTCCTAGACTGGCAAGGGAACTTGCTGTTCCAACAGGACAATGCACGTCCGCATGTATCCCGTGCCACCCAACGTGCTCTAGAAGGTGTAAGTCAACTACCCTGGCCAGCAAGATCTCCGGATCTGTCCCCCATTGAGCATGTTTGGGACTGGATGAAGCGTCGTCTCACGCAGTCTGCACGTCCAGCACGAACGCCAGTCCAACTGAGGCGCCAGGTGGAAATGGCATGGCAAGCCGTTCCACAGGACTACATCCAGCTTCTCTACGATCGTCTCCATGGGAGAATAGCAGCCTGCATTGCTGCGAAAGGTGGATATACACTGTACTAGTGCCGACATTGTGCATGCTCTGTTGCCTGTGTCTATGTGCCTGTGGTTCTGTCAGTGTGATCATGTGATGTATCTGAACCCAGGAATGTGTCAATAAAGTTTCCCCTTCCTGGGACAATGAATTCACGGTGTTCTTATTTCAATTTCCAGGAGTGTATTTGTGGACATTAATCACTGGTTCCTAGCCAATTCTTCGTCACTAAACTTTGAAAAAACACACTACATGCAGTTCATAACTTGTAAGGGGTGTCCGACGAGTGTTTGTCTAACGTACGATGGCAAGAAGATAGAAGAAGTGGACAGTGTTAAATTCTTGGGATTACAGCTTGATAATAAATTCAACTGGGAGGAGCACACCACAGAACTGCTGAAGCATCTTAAAAAATCTCTGTTTGCAATGCGAATTTTGACAGACATAGGGGATATAAAAATGAAAAAGCTGGCATACTATGCTTACTTTCATTCCATAATGTCATATGGGACTATTTTTTGGGGTAATTCATCAAGCCAAGCTAAAGTTTTCCGGGCACAAAAACGTGCAGTAAGAGTTATATGTGGTGTCAACTTAAGAACATCCTGCAGAAGCCTGTTTAGGGAACTAGGGATACTAACTACTGCTTCCCAATATATTTATTCCTTAATTAAATTTGTCATTAAAAATATATCTCTATTTCAAACCAACAGCTCAATTCATGGAATCAATACTAGAAATAAGAATAATCTTCACAAGGATTTAAAGTCACTTAGTCTTGTGCAAAAAGGTGTGCATTATTCAGGAACACACATTTTCAATAACTTGCCAGCAGCCATAAAAAGCTTAACAACCAATGAAATTCAGTTTAAGAGAAGCCTAAAGGATTTATTGGTGTCCAACTCCTTCTACTCCATTGATGAATTTCTCAGTAAAACCAACTGATATATATATATAAGTACAATATAACTTCTGTGCAATTTCAGTGCAGTAATGTGTTCATTGTAAATATGTGTGTGTGTGTGTGTGTGTGTGTGTGTGTGTGTGTGTGTGTGTGTGTGTGTGTGTGTGTGTGTAAGTACAATCTAACTTCTGCACCATTTCAGTGCAGTAATGTGTTCATTGTAAGTAAGTATTATAGTAGTTGTATTACATATTTATTACCTTATAAATAAATAAAAAACTTTTTTATTTTAAATTCAGTGCATTAGTATTTATAAAATGACTTTCATATAGTGTTCATTAAAAAACGACGATCATTCCACTTGGGACCTGTGGAACGGTACATTAGCTTATTTGTTTTAGTTGTAAATATTTGTCATGTATTGTTGTTTTTCTGACATGTTCCACATCCTGGAGGACCTCCTCACTACGGATCAATTGGAATGAAAGTAAATCTAATCTAATCTTAAACACACACTGTAACAGTAGTGAGCGTTGGTTACCTTTCAGATTGGATGTGGTGAGTTGATGTATTAAGAATGCCTTCAATGCGACAAAGACACTATTTGCTATCAACACATCACTGAGTTCGAACAAGGTCATGTAATGGGCCTATGAGAATCTGTATGTTCCTTCTGCGATTCTGCAGGAATACTTGGCAGGAATGTAGCTGAGGTACACGACTGCTGGACTGCTGACAGCAGTCGTCACAGGAATGTACGGCTGCAAGAAGACAGGGCTCTGAATGGCCACGTAGCACTACCGAGAGGGAAGACCGTGTTTGGTGTATGGCGCTGGCGCATCCCACTGCATCCGCAGCAGCAATTTGAGCAGCAGCTGACGCCACAGTAAAGAAGAAAATCTTACAAACTTGTTACTTGAAGGACAGCTCCAAGCCAGATGCCTTGTCGTATGCATTCCACTGACTCTAATACATCACCATTTACGACTTCAGTGGTGTCAAGCAAAAGCTTATTGGATGGCAGGATGGAGGTCTGTTGTGTTTTCTGATTGAAGCTGGTTCTGCCTTCATCCCGGAGATGGTTGTGTCTTGGTTATAAGGAGGCCAGGTGAGTGCCTGCAACCAAACTGACTGCTGCCTAGACGCACTGGATCTACATCTGGATTTACTGTCCACATCTACATTTATACTCCGCAAGCCACCCAACGGTGTGTGGCGGAGGGCACTTTACGTGCCACTGTCATTAACTCCCTTTCCTGTTCCAGTCGCGTATGGTTCGCGGGAAGAACGACTGTCTGAAAGCCTCCGTGCGTGCTCTAATCTCTTTAATTTTACATTCGTGATCTCCTCGGGAGGTATAAGTAGGGGGAAGCAATATATTCGATACCTCATCCAGAAACGCACCCTCTCGAAACCTGGCGAGCAAGCTACACCGCGATGCAGAGCGCCTCTCTTGCAGAGTCTGCCACTTGAGTTTATTAAACATCTCCGTAACGCTATCACGGTTACCAAATAACCCTGTGTCGAAACGCGCCGCTCTTCTTTGGATCTTCTCTATCTCCTCCGTCAAACCGATCTGGTACGGATCCCACACTGATGAGCAATACTCAAGTATAGGTCGAACGAGTGTTTTGTAAACCACCTCCTTTGTTGATGGACTACATTTTCTAAGGACTCTCCCAATGAATCTCAACCTGGCACCCGCCTTACCAGCAATTAATTTTATATGATCATTCCATTTCAAATCATTCCGCACGCATACTCCCAGATATTTTACAGAAGTAACTGCTACCAGTGTTTGTTCCGCTATCATATAATCATACAATAAAGGATCCTTCTTTCTATGTATTCGCAATACATTACCTTTGTCTATGTTAAGGGACAGATGCCACTCCCTGCACCAAGTGCCTATCTGCTGCAGATCTTCCTGCATTTCGCTACAATTTTCTAATGCTGCAACTTCTCTGTATACTACAGCATCATCCGCGAAAAGCCGCATGGAACTTCCGACACTATCCACTAGGTCATTAATATATATTGTGAAAAGCAATGGTCCCATAACACTCCCCTGTGGCACGCCAGAGGTTACTTTAACGTCTGTAGACGTCTCTCCATTGATAACAACATGCTGTGTTCTGTTTGCTAAAAACTCTTCAATCCAGCCACACGGCTGGTCTGATATTCTGTAGGCTCTTACTTTGTTTATCAGGCGACAGTGCGGAACTGTATCGAACGCCTTCCGGAAGTCAAGAAAAATAGCATCTACCTGGGAGCCTGTATCTAATATTTTTTGGGTCTCATGAACAAATAAAACGAGTTGGGTCTCACACGATCGCTGTTTCCGGAATCCATGTTGATTCCTACAGAGTAGGTTTTGGGTTTCCAAAAACGACATGATACTCGAGCAAAAAACATGTTCTAAAATTCTACAACAGATCGACGTCAGAGATATAGGTCTATAGTTTTGCGCAACTGCTCGACGACCCTTCTTGAAGACTGGGACTACCTGTGCTCTTTTCCAATCATTTGGAACCGTCCATTCCTCTAGAGACTTGCGGTACACGGCTGTTAGAACGGGGTTCTTTCGCGTACACTGTGTAGAATCGAATTGGTATCCCGTCAGGTCCAGTGGACTTCCCTCTGTTGAGTGATTCCAGTTGCTTTTCTATTCCTTGGACACTTATTTCGATGTCAGCCATTTTTCCGTTTGCGCGAGGATTTAGAGAAGAAACTGTAGTGCGGTCTCCCTCTGTGAAACAGCTTTGGGAAAAGGTGTTTAGTATTTCAGCTTTACGCGTGTCACCCTCTGTTTCAATGCCATCATCATCCCGGAGTGTCTGGGGTGAACAGGGGCACTCTCATGGCTAACCCACGATGATTGAAAATCTCCAGTCTAGTGATTCGCCCTGTTGTACGGCATCTCATGAACAGCATTCCAGTCATTCCTGAACAGCATTCCAGAGGAGTTTTCCGACAGGAAAACGCTGGCCCACATACTGCTGTTGTAATCAAACATGCTGTACAGGGTGTCAACATGTTGCTTTGTCCTGCTAGATCACCAGTTGTCCCCAGTCGAGCACATCTGGGTCATCACTGGATGACAACTCCAGCCTCATCCACAACCAGCAGTAACCGTCCCTGTATTGAGCGACCAAGTGTAGCAAGCATGGAACTTCAGCCTACGAACTGACATCCAGCACCTGCACAACAACACAAGGCAGACACATCTGCATGCTTGCAGTCAACATTCTGGAAGTTACACTGGTTATTTATGTACCAGCATTTCACATTTGCAATGGCTTATCTCGCACTTACATTAACCTGTGATGTTGCAGTGTTAATCATTTAAATAAGTTACCTACGCAAATGTAGTCCAGAAAATTCATTACTCTACATCAATTATTTTTTGGTGTTGCAATTTCTTTTCCATTCATAAAGCATCTAAATTTTATGAAGTGAAGTACATTTTCTTATGCATGTCTTTAGGGTAACGTTATTATCACAGCAGTAAAAGTCATAGTTCTAAAAGCTTGTCACATCTGTTTGGACAGTGTCTGGTTTGTATACAGGCAGGTGTAACCAAGCGTTGTGTAATTATCCAAGTGAGGTATTATCACATCCAGACTGCTACACTCTGTCCACTATATATATTTAAACAATCACAAACGTGATGACTGGTCAGAAGCCACAGCTCACATACTCTCTTATTGTTATGCTCTTGGAAGTAGGTCCTACTTATGTATTAGATATCTTATCACTTACATTAAAAAAAACTTTGGGAAACTATCGCCTTCACAGTCATCAACGCTTTTCTTAATCATGCTTTAGCTATGAAGTTTTTATTTAAAAATCGTGTACAGTGACAGTCTCTGTATTGTTGTGCTCTGTGGAACACGGTTAAAAAGTGCCGAGAAATGGGAGTTTCTTAACGTTTTGCATACATTTGCAGACAAAATCGGCTTTGAAGTTTCTCGAGGGACGTTATTTGATTGAGTTGAGATAGAAACGTAACGTGGGTATATAGTGGAATCAGTGGCGTATTGTCCGCCCCTGGTAGCTGAGTGGTCAGCGCGACGGAATGTCACACCTAACGCCCCGGGTGCGATTCCCGACTGGGTCGGAGATTTTCTCGGCTCAGGGACAAGGTGTTGTGTTGTCCTTGTCATTATCATTTCAACCCCATCGACACGCAAGTCGCCGAAGTGGCGTTAACTCGAAAGACTTGCACCAAGCGAACGGTCTACCCGAAAGGATGCCCTAGCCACACGGCATTTCCATTTCCAGTGGCGCAGTAGATTCATAATTAGTGACTTCATGGATCGCCAGATCAAGTCTCGCCTAAGTCTTTTTTTTCCGTTCGCTTTGTAATATCTACATTTCGTAATTGTAAAATCATCATCGTCGTTTTTTATGAATAATGCGCTGCTAAAGCTGTTGTCCCGCTTTATCGCTCAGTCTATGTGCGTGTAACACAGCACAAAACGTATCCTCATGATCGTACTTGACTACTGGACACAGCTTAGCTTCCTCTCCACATGAAACGAAACCCAATAAGATTCAAGCTAACGCGGAATAATACATGGTGTAACGTTTACATTAGGTTTATTCTTATTATGAACAGAGTATATAACTAAAATGTGTGAGTTACCCTGAAAGAATCCAGTACCTGAGAATCTTACTTGAATATATTAAAACACAGTTACTTTTAATAGGTCATTCACATGTGTGCTTAGAGAACCTGTGTTATTATGTGGGAATAGTAATGAGTCAGCTTAAAGGGCCATGCCATCTAGTTTATTGTTTTAAGTAAAGTCACTTAACTGCTATCTGCACACTTTCTGATAGGCAAAGCAAGTGATATCATCAATATACTGCAGCCCTGGAGAAGAGGCATGTAAGTATTGTACTCTTGCTATTCTAGCAGACTACAGCAAATTATTATTATTATTATTATTCAAGATATTGCTGTTCCAGATGTAACTCATAACTGACAAGCCAAGGGGAAATAAAAAAATGCTTCAAAATGCCAGGTCATAACATTGATGGTGGTAAAAGTGTTTATAGTACTGAACGAAAGGTATTATAGTGATACCTATTGTTATTATCTTTCTTCAATATAAATTAATGGATTATTTTTGTATGTTTCCTGATTTTTATAAGAAACTAGAAAACATGGAGAATTGTTGAGTTTCTTTTAGTTTAATTTAGTCATTTTGTGAGTTGATGTTTAGTGAATTTTATCAGTGCCAGCAATTTCATATTATTTGAGTAAATTCAAACAATGGAAAATGCAGGATGGAATAACGACAATATTATAAAAAGGATAGTTGCAATTCACCGTACAGCGGATAACAGTAATTCACAATTACTAATAAATTCCTTATACAGTTTCTAGGTTATACTGCAACTTAACTAATGGTTAAACAGGGCACTTATTTCTGAAGCCGAGATCAGAATAATATGAAGATACTCGCGAAAACACCAAAATTAGTTGCTGGTATGGAGTGGTTCACATTGATATTCATGTTTCTTTTGTATGAATTTTCATTTATTTTATTACAAAATAGTTACAATTGTAATGTACTTTCAGTCGTTACAAGTTCTATGCCAAGAAAATGGTCGTATTATTTTGAAGTAGCAAGCTTAGCCAGAAGTTTGGTTAAACTGTAAACAGTCGCAAGAATGCTACATGTAATACATTCCAAATTATTAAGAGTTTCCCGAGTCCGCAGGTATTTGGTACACAATCTTGTTTAATGCGTTCATTATTGCCATACGAAATTCAAAATTTTGACGTTCTGTCATTCTCTGCATTTCAGGTACAAAAGACAGCAAGAAGCTTTTGTTAGCGTCGACATCTGCAGTTGTTTCCTGGTAATATGCCTCAACTTCGTCTGTGCTTTCTGTATAGCTAATAGCTCTACGTTTTTTCGTTGGAACCTCCTGTAGCGAGTACCCCTGCAGTTGAGTTGCTTCTTGTGACTGGTTGCTGAACCCTTCTGTGAAGTCCTCACTTAATTCTTCGGTAACATATTCTTCAGATGGTTCATGCTGGTACTTCACCAACGATTTTGTTGATCTTCTCGATGGCTGGAAAAAAGTCATCAACTCAAAATATGGATTTCTCTTTAGTCTGTTTGAAGGTATTGAACAAAGGCCATCCGCTTCTCTTCTCTTCTCCCGCGTGTAATAATCTCTGATAGACTTCCACTTCCTCTGTACTTCTTCAACTGAAACAAACACGAAATAACAGTATTAGAGTTATAAAGGCCTGCATTTGCTATACACGAATAGACGATATAAATCCATCGTTCATAACGACGCTGACGCTAATGTGAAAGTAACATCTACTTTATGCCTCGGTCACTATTTACTTAAATACACACCATTTTTCCATAGTAAAGCCACCATTAAGCATCAGCTGCACTTCCTTCTGATCAAATTTTGTGCAGTAACTGTGGCATGCTGCGCTGATTGTGAGATAAGAATGTCATATCTCGTTTCGACAGTTGTGAAAAATGTATGTTTTTTACAACATTGAAAGGTTTTTTTGCATATACATACAGAGAGAAAGTTATGTAATCTTAAGAAGATTTCTTCAAGTGTTTTGATAGGTAAAAACACATAGTTAACAAAGAAATTAGTAGCAGTTCTGAAGTAATGCCGGATAAGATCTAAAAAGCAATATGAGGTGTGAAGAAGACACCAGGGATTATGATATTTCTATAGAGATGTTTAAAGGTGGAGAGAAAATTATACAAAAGGTACGTGCAAACTTTTTCTACAAAACATTTGTAAAAGTACAAATTCCCAAAATAATGGAATAATGGTGTCGTTATTACTCTTCGCAAGAGAAGTAACAAACAACACATAAAAATCTATAAAGCTATCAGTCTCCTCACTGTGACGTACAAATATGCGTTAACACCATCACCGACCACAGGAAAACATTAAGAGTTTTAAACAGTGGAAGCAACATGTCAGCATTATGAGTAGATGTAGAATGCGCCATTTGGAAGGATGATGTGTTTATAATTGTGCATTTACGTGCAATTTGTTGCCAAGCATTTTATATCTGATAATAGTGCATATGACGTTGAAACCAATCATATGTAATTAAAAATACATTTGTGATTGTGACAGCAAAAATTTAAACGACTAACAGTATTGCGATCACCACACCCCAGCGATGATGTGACGAGTTAAAATTTGGGAACAATACTGTGCCAGGCTTGGTAGCCACGCGCGTTAGCACGCCGGTTCTGGGATTCGCGGAGGCGCGCTGGCCCAGAACCGAAGCCGCGTACAACGACGAGGGCCGGTGTGCTGGCCAGCATGGATGCAGTTTTTAGGCGGTTTCCAATGTTTGACTGGGTGAATACTGGGACGATACCCACGTTCCACCTCTATTACACGATTTCCAAATATCGAGAAAACTTTCAAATGGGATAACACTAGGCGCAGAAAGTTGGGATGCACAAATTCCGGAAAAATAAGAATAATTTGCAAGGTTTACAAATTTTTAGGTTTATGTAAAAATGTGTTAAATACATTTCAATGTTCCAATATTAAGGTAAACTTACCATCACTCGTACAAGAACACACATATCTACGTCTACATACATACAGTGCGTGGCGGATGTTAGCTTGTACTTCTGTTAGTAATCCGCTTTTCCTTTTGCACTAGCAAATGGCTTGAAGGAAAAAGGGACTGTGTATATTATTTTGCACGAATATTGATTTGTAATACTTTCTCTTCGTAGGGATCACACGAGATTTACACGGATGACTGTAGACTCAATGTGCAGTCTGCCTCTTCCCTCCAGGGAATCCCATTTGAGTTCACGGAGCACTTCCGTTATACTAGCGTGTAGATAGAGCCTACCAGTAACAAATCTATCAGCAAGCTTCTGTATTCTTTTGACGTCTTCCATTCTGCCGACCTGGCGGGGGCCCCAAACAAATGAGCAGCACTCAAGAGTGGGTTGCATAAGTGTTCTGTAAGCAGTCTACTTTAGAGAAGAGCAACCTTTACCTCGAATTCTCAATAAACGAAAGCCAGTCGACCATTCGACTTCCCTACAACTGACTTTACATGCTGTTCCATTTCATGTTGCTTTGCAATGTTACACTTTGATATAGAATCAATGTTTTTGTGTCAAGCAGCATACCACTAATACTGTATTCAAATATTACGGGCTTGTGTTTCCTACTCATCTGCATTAACCTACATTTTCCCACGTTTAGGGAAAGTTGCTTTTCATCACACCAAATATAAATTCTATGCAGGTCATCTTGTATCCTCATGCAATCTCTCGGTGACACTTTGCCATATACTAAAACGTCGTCAGCAAACAGTCAGAGATTACTGATCACCCTATCCATCAAGTTGCCTATGTGCAGGGCGATTATAATTAAACTTACGCTACTTGAGAGGGACTCCGTGAAAAACGAAAGATTGTGGGACAACGAAACATGGTAGAAAAACTTGTGGAATGTTCAGCTGTCGAGACACAGCTCGTTTACTGCTTGAAGGTCGCGCACTGCGTACAGTATTCTCAGCCATGACAATAGAAACTTCAACAATCTTTGGTGCAATTGACAGTCGGCACCCCCAGGAATTATTCCCAAAAAACAGTTAATTTGAACTTCCAAATCTTGTTCTTCAACCCTGGAGCGAAAAGTGGACTTCTCCATATTGCGTTAATGTGTCGATATTTGCGAAGAGCAGCAGCACAATTGCTGTTGTTGTGGTAAAACAGCTTTACGAGAAAAACCCTGCTCGCCTTGTCCAGATCCATGCTGTCTGCAAGTGCAATACATACGGGTGCTTATGTTTCAACTACATGTCGCCGTACCAGTACCGGCGCCTAATAGCAAGTCATGACACTAACAGTACCAACAACGCAAATCCCGCAGCGCACAGTCTTAGCGTCAGTGCATAAAGTTTGGAACCCGTATGGTAAATGGTTTTGCGTTTGCACTAGTTCCACCTTGCATATATAGAACAAGAATGGTCCTACCACACTTCCCGTATGCACTCCTGACGATGCATTTGTCTCACTGTTGCACGCCAAAAAAAATGGTTCAAATGGTTCTGAGCACTATGGGACTTAACATCTGTGGTCATCAGTCCCCTAGAACTTAGAACTACTTAAACCTAACTAACCTAAGGACATCACACACATCCATGCCCGAGGCAGGATTCGAACCTGCGACCGTAGCAGCCTCGCGGTTCCGGACTGAGCGCCTAGAACCGCTAGACCACCGCGGCCGGCCAAATACTTGAAGCTGTAGGTGAGAATCTTAGACCACGAATCAGCATGTAGCATAGCAACCTTCAGACACAGTGTAAATGAGTAATAAATAATAGAATAAGAAAATTACCTCTTTTATACCTCTGGAAACAAAGCTTGTACAATTACAATTCTGTTACTTTCGTGACCTTTGTATGAGGTAGTAGTTATTACTGTTATTATTAGAGTACATGTTTTCGTGCCTTTATTTTATTGATATTCAACAACTTCATCCAAATTTATTTTATTTGAAGCTTTTCTTTCCGCTGACAAGATGGACTGATTGGCTAGTCGTTCTTGATTCATGGTAGAGTGAACATAATTTATTAGTTTCAGTTTAGAAAAACTTCTCTCGGATGATAAGACAGACACAAAAGGCGAAGAAGTACTGAATTATAAGTGATGTACATGATAATGACTCACTGAGGCTCTATTTAAATATAAATTGTAGGATTTATTGGGCCATGCATGTAGCAGCAAGTAGATGGCTACAATACCTTTTTATTTCTTGCAGCACCTGCACCATATCAAACTCGTAGTAAATTTCTACCAGATTCTCCACGGTACAGCCAGAGCATCATCGGAAGCATCAATATAAATTTTGTTTCAGTTATCTGGCAAATTTTGGTGATTTCCTTCATGGCTGTGTACCATTGTGAAAGTTCTTGTATAGGATGTCTATGCATTCAACTACTTTTTGAATCGATTATCGAACGTCACGAGCTAGTTCATCCAGTACTGTTTTGTTTACCTCCTCCTTCCTCATCGATCAATGTTAATGTCCATATCATTGCATTTTTTATGGTGAAAAGTAACTGCAGTGTCTATAACTGTAGTTCTTTCGGGGCCTAATATTTCACGCAGGGTTCATAACCTGAGCAGCATTTATTCAAAGACATTTTTGGAGACTGTAGATATGTTGGACTAGATTTACTTCCTCCAGTATCGTGTGCCAAAGAATGATGTAGGTCAAAAAGGTAAAACCATGTGCAGTTAGTTGGAAGGAACAAGGTTGTTGCAGATCTAGTATCAAAATCTGCCTCAATTGGATCTTGCATGTCTTCCAACATACTCACAAGGGTTTCCATGTTTTCTTTTATGACCGACTGAATTGTAATGAACGCTCCTGTACGTATCAGACAATGATTTTAAACTTTCACCCACCTAAATGTAGCAGCCGAGAAAAAGACATATAACTTGTCTATAGTTCCAAAGCAGGTGACGCTAGAGGGAGCACATGAGGGTATATAACTCCACACAGATTTAAAGAATGATTAGCACAGAGACTGAAAAAAGCGTTTCAACTGATTTCTCAAATTTTTCGTTGTAGTCTTACACATATGCCTGACAAGGACGCGGCATTGTCCTGATCTTATAATTTATAATCAGTGGTAAGTTCCTATGGGAGCAAACTGCTGAGGTCATCGGTCCCTTGGCTTACACACTACTTAATCTAACTTAACCAACTTACACTAAGGACAACACTCACAACCATGCCCGAGAGAGGACTCGAACCTCGGAAGGGGAAAGGGGAAAGGGGGGTGGGGGGGGGGGGGGGGGGAACCGCGCGAATCGTGGGGAGACGGCGCCTATCGCGCGGCGTCCTGATCTTGAGCCCTGTACAATGCAATATGCAGCCTATCTTTTCCAGCTATTAATCTATATTTTTTGACATATCCTCGAGTCCATCTAGTTAAATTAAAAATTAATAAATGACTGACAAGCCCTTCGCTGCACTTATGTGTGTATTTGTTAAGCCGTACTGATAGTACTCCTGTGTGGATAGCATAGGTACCAAAAAACGTCGCATATAAAATCCTGCATGTAGCACACAACTGGTTATTATTCTACAGTTTTTAAGTTTCGTACAACGTTTCACAAAATTTCAAAACAATCTGAAAACACCCACTGCCAATTGGTATGACCTGATAATAGATAAGTACGTATCTATGTTTATATTTTATAAATGTATGGGGCTTGTAACTCCAAACTGTGTCTTATTTACTGAACAATGGACCCTAGAGATCTGGAGAGACCCCGTCCCCCCTCCCCTGCCAATACCATAAGCCTATGGTGGACCGCCCCTCCGCCCCCCTCTTAGACCACCTAACGCGTAATGGACAGAGTGACTGAAGCAGAAAATCGATATTACATGTGTATTATATGTTGCTGAGTATCTGCAAGAGCCGAAGTGGATGGTTACGGAAGACAAACCTTCCCTAGTGCATGTATACCATCACTAAAATAATCTGTGAAATCTTAACAAATTGAAAAACACACATCCACTAGTGAAGGTATACGAGGTGCGTGAGAAAAGTAATGCGAGTGATTTTTTTATCTATCGAACTTGTTAATTTTTTCAAACAACGATATTGTCCCCACCAATGCAGTTTCCTTCGGCAGCTATACGCAGGAGGAGTCGTCGTTCCCAGTCTTGCCAGCAGCGCTGAAAGGCTTCAACTGGTAGTGCCCTTAACATGTCGGTCATATTCTTTTCAATGTTCTCCAGAATCCCTAAATGAAATCCTTTTAAAGCATTTTTCAGTTTCGGGAAAAAGTCACAGTGACTCAGATCAGGTTGTGGAACAAGAGGAACGTCTTGTGAGATAAAATATTCCGTGATGGAAGTGGCCGTGTGACATGGGGCGTTGTCATGATGAAGCATACACTTGTCTGCAATGTCCGGTCTCACTCGATTCACGCTTTTCCTGAGCCTTTCAAGGACATCTTTGTAAAACACTTGGTTGAATGCTTGTCCTAGACGAACAAATTCTTTACTCATGATACTCCTCCTGTTAACAAAGCAAATCAGCATTGTTTCAATCTTTGATTTGCTCATTTGGGCTTTTTTCGGTCAAAGAGATGTCTAAATATATCACTCTTCACTTTGCCGCTTTGTCTTAGGATCGCACTAAAAAAATCCATGATTCATCACCTGTGACCTCACGATTGAAGTATTCGTGGTCATCAGAAGTCCTCTCAAGAAGATCGACGCACACGTTTCTTGGAGTGTCCTTCCGCTCAGTTGTGAGGTTTTTCGGCGCAATTTTGGCGCAAATCTTTCGTGCGTGCAAAACTTCGGACAAAATTTGATGTATGCCGAAAGAGTTTAAGTTTCACAAGTCAATGATTGAGTTGATTGAGTGGCAAAATGGGTATAAGAGAAATACTACTATGGCATGACCACTGCATGTGGCCAACAGCTGATCGAAATAAATTTCTTTTTCTTGACTACTGGTCTGCGTATAAAAATCATACTCCTTCAGAGCGAACAATTCCTCCTAAAAATGTTATGACATTGCAGTTCATACCACCTGCAACCACTGGACAATTCAGTCTCTCGGTGTCTGTTTTCCCGGTGCCTACAAGACATACTATCGCACTATCTGCAGCTACGCCTTAAAGGATAGTCAGTTTCACGATAGGCTCCACGACTGACTGTTTCGTATTTGGTTGCATGCCATCAAGTTCCATCAGTTATCATCACCCCGTTACACCAATATGATTCTACACGCATTCTTTAAGAGTGAATACCAGCTGAACGTCCTGCACGGTTTGTAACTTCCAAGGAGTTCGCCTTCGATCTTCATGGTGCGAGCCTTTGTGGTCACTATGGTGTGTGATTTTTCATTCGGTGTTCATGGAGCAGGTTAATCGTTGAGGTTTTTTTTATCATTTGTTAGATGTCGACGATGTTGATTTTGTGAAATGTAATAGATGCATCTCGTAGAAGGCTGATTTCTGCACCTCCTGGACACTCATTTTCTGTCGCCCTCCTGATGCACGTGGTGAGTCTTTAGAAGCTAATATTTTTCTTGTCATAATTGTTAACACAACACTGTCAAATGAACCTTACTTATGACTGAACGCGTGACTTCGCACTACATTCGGTTTGCCATCTCCATTTTGTTTCTTTGACATATTCGGTTTGCCATCTCCATCTTAGTTCAGGTCCCAGTTCAGTACTTGTCCTTTTAAGCCGCATATCGACTGAGCGCGGCTGCTACGTAAAACAGCTCGTGCGCCGCACATTCGTGTGTGTTCGCAAGCAGTCGATACGTGACTTCATTACGCAGCGGCTGTTCGCTGCTGATGCTGGTTACCCAGCGCGTGCGAGAACACCATGATTCCGATTGTGCAGCGGTTGCCTTCGTACTGACCACTAACATCGTAAACAGTATTATAATCTCAGAGGAGAAAGTTCCAGCAGTGATAGCTGTAGCCCTGAGGCCAGTTGCAACGTCTCAATCGACAGGAAGCGGCCATTGAGATGCTTTTGCAAAAAGGAAACTGTGTTTTGCAACTCTAAGTGCCATGATGCATATCCGTGTTACAATAAATAAATTTGATATAAATGACTTTTTTTTGTTATTGCAACCATGGTTCACATTACTTACCCCTTGGCGGTGAAGGTGCACTAACCCTAGTAAATGTGTATTGTTTGACAAAATTGGAATCAATAATTCACTTTCACTAAAGGGCTTAGGGAAGGTGCACTATCACCAGTGATGGTATAACTCCCCTGAAACGTCTATTTGAACTATAACATATGCAACTTGACTCTGGCACTTTTACACACAATTTTCTGATGCCAGAAATAGTCCGCCAGGGGCTGTATTTTATGTAGTGACGAGCAGAGTCGAGAACATCGAAGAAACAATAACTTTTGTGCTCGAGAACAGAGAGGAATCAAATACATTACCGAGCACCGAGAAATATGTCCTTCAGATGAAAAGGCGCGCCTGTGTCCATAATCCGTGGTTTCATGTCAAATTCTGCGCCTCGAACGAAATTATGTTTAAGCAAAAGAAGGAATGTTACATTCGTTTCTGAAGTTGGTTTTCCATATAACATTTCAGGTTTTGAACAGAAACGAACTGTAGAAGCTTGGGCGACTACGAAAAATGTAGATAGCTCCGATATGAAAAATAAAGAGACATTTTCAGAAAAAAGAAGCAGTTGTATGAATATCAATACTTCAAGAGGAGAGCCAGGGCTAAGCAATGAGAGAGCTGAAAAGTGCAAGGAATGAAATGAAATGAACGTGAAGATAACATTATGGAAAAATATGAGGAAGTACATGAAGATGAGGCAGAATATAGGTCTTTCTATGTTCTGTCAAGTTCTCGTAGGACCATAAGATGAAATACAGCATATGGAGTAGACAACAATTCTTTAGTATTGTTGAAAACCGTGGGAGAATCAACAACGACAAAACAATTCCACCTGAATGTTAAAACTTTGCAGACAGACGAAATACTCTCAGACGTCCAATAAACCCAGTTCCAAAGGAAACAGTCGCTAACATTTATGAACATTGCCAAACCATCATTCTAATATGTAACGGCTGCAAAATAGTAAAACGAATTACTTACAGAAGAATGGCAAGACATAGAAGCCGACCTCGTGGAAGATGAGTTGGGCTCGGAGACATGTACAAACACACAAGGCAATATTGATGCTATGACTTATATAAGACAGATTTAAAAAGAATAAACTTACAAAATTTGAAGAGTTAGGGAGAGCATTTGACAATACTGACTGAAATATATTCCTTGAAATTCTAAAGGTAGCGGGGATAAAACACTGGGAGCGAATTCAAGAGTCGAAGGACATGAAAGGAGAGCAGTAGCTGAGAAGGGCATGAGACAGGTTGTAGCCTATCCTCGATGTTATTCTACAGTAAGAACTTCCCCTCGCCGATTTTATTCAGAATAATAGGATGTGCAGTGGACGGATAGGACTTCAACATACGTAAGAGGAAGGAGCAACTTCCGACCATTCTCGTGAAAATGAGTTAGAAACTTCTACGCCCAGTTATATGCTTTGTAAGATTGCTACTATTCAACGAGTCTGCAGCCGACAGAGTAAGCCCTTAGCTGCATAAGACTGTGGATCGAATCTTGCCGCCGGTGGTGTATTTGTTTTTCATGTACACCTAACTTTTCAAGATGGAAATCGTTTGCCAACGTGCAGTATTAAACCATTTCCTCCAAACTGTATTCCGCTGGTTCACCCGTGCTACGTTTATATCTACAGACAGGTGAATAACCTTATAAATCAATCACCGAATAGAATAGAGAGGTAGCGTCTAGAGAAGATTGCATAAAAACTCAATCAATCGTACACTATCATTTGTCTGCATCAAAATTCGGTGATGTGCTTTAAAACGCTTGATACACCGCGAAACTGTTAAAAACCTGCATAATACCAACTTATAATCAGTTTTTAAAAGAAATACTCCTGACAACACTAATTTTTTCATTTGCCTGAAACTTAGGAAGGGGGCATGGGTATGCAGCCCCCCCCCCCCCCCCCCCCCGCTCTCACCAAGCCCGTGAGCGCCCTTGCTTTCAGCAGTTGGTTATAATAAAAGTGCACCTTTATTTAGTCCAGAGAGAAGAAATAACAACTATGAGGTTTGCCGACAACAACTTAATTCTATCAGAGGAAGATCAGTTGAACTTAGCAAACAGTTTCTTTAAACGGAAAATGTAAGTGTTACTCCGGAAACAGTGCTGTCCTTTCAATTGCCGTGGTATCAAACGAAACTTGTACTGTATACGCAGGACGCAGCATGTTATCTCGAACGGACAGCCATAGAAAATGTAGAAGTAACTCCAGGCTAAAAAATGGTTCAAATGGCGCTGAGCAGTATGGGACTTAACATCTATGGTCATCAGCCACCTAGAACTTAGAACTACTTAAACCTACCTAACCTAAGGACATCACACAACACCCAGTCATCACGAGGCAGAGAAAATCCCTGACCCCGCCGGGAATCGAACCCGGGAACCCGGGCGCGGGAAGCGAGAACGCTACCGCACGACCACGAGCTGCGCACTAATTCCAGGCGTGACCAAGGAAAAAGAGTCTTGGGGACGTCACTGGACATGCTGTATGTTGGTGACTTGGCAGACAATGTCAATAGCAACGTCAAACTTATCGCATGCGCTGCTGTTAGCTACATTGAAGTATTATCTGAAAAAAAAGCTGCACAAATGTGCACTCAGACCGACAACATTGGAAAGTTGTGCAGATACTTCCAAATTGATTTAAACGTTCAAAAATGTGAAACTGTACACTTCGCAAAACGCAGAAAAGTAATATTCTATTTCTACAATATCAATGAGCTACAACTGTAATCAGTAACTCATAGCCGGCCGAAGTGGCCGTGCGGTTAAAGGCGCTGCAGTCTGGAACTGCAAGACCGCTACGGTCGCAGGTTCGAATCCTGCCTCGGGCATGGATGTTTGTGATGTCCTTAGGTTAGTTAGGTTTAACTAGTTCTAAGTTCTAGGGGACTAATGACCTCAGCAGTTGAGTCCCATAGTGCTCAGAGCCATTTGAACCATTTTTTTCAGTAACTCATACAAATACTTCGATGCTATGGGATAGTAGGGCGAGACTTCAACACTCATCCGTAAATACTGACCTGCAAGAAAATCTATCAGGGCTGGTGAGGAAAAAGTTTTATGTAAAACCTCGTGGATCCGATAAAAGTTCTATAACTGAAAGAAGGCATGTTTCTCGGAACATGTAGGGATCTACACTCCTGGAAATTGAAATAAGAACACCGTGAATTCATTGCCCCAGGAAGGGGAAACTTTATTGACACATTCCTGGGGTCAGATACATCACATGATCACACTGACAGAACCACAGGCACATAGACACAGGCAACAGAGCATGCACAATGTCGGCACTAGTACAGTGTATATCCACCTTTCGCAGCAATGCAGGCTGTTATTCTCCCATGGAGACGATCGTAGAGATGCTGGATGTAGTCCTGTGGAACGGCTTGCCATGCCATTTCCACCTGGCGCCTCAGTTGGACCAGCGTTCGTGCTGGACGTGCAGACCGCGTGAGACGACGCTTCATCCAGTCCCAAACATGCTCAATGGGGGACAGATCCGGAGATCTTGCTGGCCAGGGTAGTTGACTTACACCTTCTAGAGCACGTTGGGTGGCACGGGATACATGCGGACGTGCATTGTCCTGTTGGAACAGCAAGTTCCCTTGCCGGTCTAGGAATGGTAGAACGATGGGTTCGATGACGGTTTGGATGTACCGTGCACTATTCAGTGTCCCCTCGACGATCACCAGTGGTGTACGGCCAGTGTAGGAGATCGCTCCCCACACCATGATGCCGGGTGTTGGCCCTGTGTGCCTCGGTCGTATGCAGTCCTGATTGTGGCACTCACCTGCACGGCGCCAAACACGCATACGACCATCATTGGCACCAAGGCAGAAGCGACTCTCATCGCTGAAGACGACACGTCTCCATTCGTCCCTCCATTCACGCCTGTCGCGACACCACTGGAGGCGGGCTGCACGATGTTGGGGCGTGAGCGGAAGACGGCCTAACGGTGTGCGGGACCGTAGCCCAGCTTCATGGAGATGGTTGCGAATGGTCCTCGCCGATACCCCAGGAGCAACAGTGTCCCTAATTTGCTGGGAAGTGGCGGTGCGGTCCCCTACGGCACTGCGTAGGATCCTACGGTCTTGGCGTGCATCCGTGCGTCGCTGCGGTCCGGTCCCAGGTCGACGGGCACGTGCACCTTCCGCCGACCACTGGCGACAACATCTATGTACTGTGGAGACCTCACGCCCCACGTGTTGAGCAATTCGGCGGTACGTCCACCCGGCCTCCCGCATGCCCACTATACGCCCTCGCTCAAAGTCCGTCAACTGCACATACGGTTCACGTCCACGCTGTCGCGGCATGCTACCAGTGTTAAAGACTGCGATGGAGCTCCGTATGCCACGGCAAACTGGCTGACACTGACGGCGGCGGTGCACAAATGCTGCGCAGCTAGCGCCATTCGACGGCCAACACCGCGGTTCCTGGTGTGTCCGCTGTGCCGTGCGTGTGATCATTGCTTGTACAGCCCTCTCGCAGTGTCCGGAGCAAGTATGGTGGGTCTGACACACCGGTGTCAATGTGTTCTTTTTTCCATTTCCAGGAGTGTATGTGAATCCGAATATCCGACGATATGTCCGCAGTAATGATGACTTTGCGAGTAAAAGACTGCATCAAATGCAGACATCAGCGGGTGCAAATGCGAATACGCGGAATAATAATTGCCTTGTGGTGAAATGTTAAAGGGCAGTAACAGTACTGAGATGTCTGTCTACTTCTGTATTACAAGTGATCAATTACACTGAGTCGACAGAAGTCATGGGATAGCAATATGCATATATACAAATGTCGACAGTATCGCATACACAAGGTATAAAAGGGCAGTGCACTGGCAGATCTGTTATTTGTACTCAGGTGATTCGTGTGAAAATTATAGCCGCACGATGGGAATTAACAGACTTTGAACGCGGAATGGCAGTAGGAGCTAAACACATGAAACTTTCAATTTCGGAAATCGTTACGCAATTCAGTATTCCGAGATCCACAATGTCAAGAGTGCACCTTGAATACCAAATTTCAGACATTACGTCTCACCACGGACAACGCAATGTGAAACCGACGGCCTTCACTTACCGACCGAGAGCAGCGGCGTTTGCGTACCGTTGTCAGTAATAACAGACAAGCAACACTGCGTGAAGTAACAGCAGAAATCAATGTGGGACGTACGACAAACGTGTCCGTTAGGACAGTGCGGAGAAATTTGGCGTTAATGGGCTACGGCATCAGACGACTGACGCGAGTGTCTTTGCTAACAGCAGCTCTCTCCTGGGCTCGTGACCATATAGGTTGGACCGTAGACGACAGGAAAACCGTGGCCTGGTAGGATGAGTCTCAATTCCAGCTAATACGACCTGATGGTAGGGTTCGAATGTGGCGCTGATCCCACGAAGCCATGGACCCAAGTTGTCAGCGGTGCGCTTGCAAGCTGGCGGTGGCTCCATAATGGTATGGGCGGTGTTTACATGGAATAGACTGGATCCCGGAAATGGTTATTTTCTGCTATTTGGAGACCATTTGCATACTTCATGGTCTTCCTGTTTCCAGACAACGATGTCATGTCACCAGGCAACAACCGTTCGTGACTGGTTTAAAAAAACATTGCGGGCCATTCGAGTGTATGATCTGGCCACCCAGATCGCCCGACATGAATCCCATCGAACATATACGGGACATAATCGAGGGGTCAGTTCGTGCACAAAATCCTGCACCGGAAACACTTTCGCGGCTACGAACGGCTACAGAGGTAGCATTACTCAATACTTCTGCAGGGGACTTCCAACGACCTGTTCAGTCCGTGCCACGCCGACTTGCTGCGCTAAACCGGGCAAAAGGAGCTCCGACACGATATTAGGAGGTATCTCATGACTTTTGTCACCTCACTGTACGACGATTATTGTTATTTATGTCGTGGTTTGGAGTCCACGTTAAATTGTAGGCCTACTATAACTGGTTGGGTCAGTCAGTACGAAGGATTGCAACGGCATCCCACCTCCACTAGGACATTACCTTGTAAAGCAGTGAATTTTACGAACAAATCTTGGGTAGATGAGATCTTCACCTTTTTTTTATTTTGGAAATCACAATAATCACCCTCTCAGCTTGAATGTGCAGTATCATGAAGACGGAAAATCCATTGTTGACAGGACTGGTTGGAGAATATTTTTCCACACAAGCGACTTACCACTTGGCGCCCATCCCTCCTTTTCTTTCGTACACTTTCACACGTGCCAAATTTCGCCGCTGATAGAGATACACGCTGTACATAAAAATTACACTTGGACACCCATTTTCGCTTCATGGTCTGATTCCAGTTTTTATATCACATATATAATACGCCATAATTAACTCCGTCGTAGAGGAAGTAGGAGGGGGGAGGAGTAACAACTCTTTAAAAAATCTTGGTTCACCTGGCCCGAGTGATACAGCCTTGAGAGGGTCTCTTGCAAGAGTTACGGCGAAGACTGCAGCGGTCGACGAGACAACGTGGGACCAGGCGCTCCCTACAATGACTTGAAGAGCGGAAGCAGCGACCCTCTCTGCTGGGATTTAATTACAGAGAAGAAGAGGGGAGGCGGATCTGTTCAACTCATAAATCTCTAAGTAATAAGTCGGATAAATGGATGATAGGGACCGGATCAGGTGATTACAACACCTAGTTCTTGTAAGGAGGTGTCGATGATTTGTTATAATTTCAATGTGAATCACTCATGTTATCAATGTTTCTCTGTACTTTGATACAATTACACTAAGCGACGCTTATAATATTGTGAAATGCATCGCTTTAAAACGATTTTTTTCAGCTACGAAGCAAACTCGGATCCCAGGATTTTGAGACAGCAACACTGACTACTAACCACTAGATAAAGACCTGCGTACATCTTAGTGAATTACCAGTAATGCACATTAAAGGAGCAGACTGCCACGTGACGTCACCATCAAACGCTAGCGGATTCACACTAGTTGGATGGTTTGTCGATTGGGGTTTAAGGGACTAAACAGCAAGGTCATCAGTTCCTCAATACAGGGATAGTTCATTCGGAATACTGACATTGCGAAGAGCATGTTCTGATGGTGAGAGTACGTAGGAACTGTAAGAATGAGCCGGCGGAGTGGCCGTGCGGTTCTGGGCGCTACAGTCTGGAGCCGAGCGACCGCTCCGGTCGCAGGTTCGAATCCTGCCTCGGGCATGGATGTTTGTGATGTCCTTAGGTTAGTTAGGTTTAAGTAGTTCTAAGTTCTAGGCGACTGATGACCTCAGACGTTAAGTCGCATAGAAAAAAAAAACTGTAAGAATGAGGCATTTAAAGCAAAACTGTTGCCAGAGATGAGAAAAAATTTTACGGAGAAATGTTTGGATCGCGTCGATTCTGTTAGTCCAGTATCGACCGAAAGGTGAAGTTGAGGTTAGAAGATACCATCCGCCATACAAAAAGACTGAGTATAGTATCGTAATTGAGAAACTAACAATGATAAAGTTTATTTGGGGCCAAAGTAACCATAGTTTATGAAAGAGCATGCAATGTAAAAAAAACATCCGAGTCGTTATGGGACTTTTGCAATTTGCCACGAAAACAAAGCGAAAGAATAAAAGGTAAAGGTTAAGAAGTCACTAAAAGCACAAAATGTACTATTATAAAAATTAATGAACGGGACGAATATATGTTAACTTCGATGCTAGCAGATGACGACACAGTTCCCCCACTATCGTCAGCTTCAAAACTTTCTTCGCGAGAAACTCTGACGGTGACGTGACGTGACGTTCCGTTCCTCCCATTAACGGTCTGTATGAATGCCGCCATTTGAAGTGCGAGTGTGTGTGAAATGTGATGTGACTAGACGTCCCGTCAAGTGTGAATCGGCCTTTAGAAGGCGGTTGCGTGATCCATTCCGCGCAGAGAGAGAGAGAGGGGGGGGGGGGGGGGGAGAGAGAGAGAGAGAGAGAGAGAGAGAGAGGAGGGGAGCTAATGTTTTACAGCGTCTCCAGTACACTCTGCCTCAATCCCATGCCTCACGCTATGCCGTTGCTTTTACCCTAGGAACTGGCAACGCTGGGGTGTGCGAACCCAGCCACTGTATCTGCTTCTGGGGCCTGCACACGTTCAGCTTTTATTGACAATACTAGTTTGTCAAACCTTCAATAAATTATAGCAACCATCACACCGTCAATAATATTGTTAGTCGGAAAGGAGATTTTCCACGGTTAAGATCTGAACAACGAAAAGAAAGCAAGTACCGCAATTATTTTAGCTATAGCCGGTAAATAACAGAAAATAACTAGGAAATGGGTCTGAGAAAAGCTGAAAAGAGAAGCGACTTGTCGTATGTTAATTTAGTGACTAAAATCATAAACGCGGGGCCGAAAGACTTTATAGAACTGTTTCCGGCTGAGACCTGCATCTTACGACAAACTGTTGATGTTGATACGACGTAACAGAGAAGAAAATATATTAATGGGAGAGCGAATAGCAGTTGACAGAAGATTAGATGATACTTGGGAGAGTTTCCAGAATCAGATTAAAACTGTGTGCCGGACCAAGACTCGGGACCTTTGCCTTTCGCGAGCAAGTGCTCGACTCATCCTCCGTCCTCACAGCTTTACTTCTGCAGGTACCACGCCTCCTACCTTCCAAACTTCACAGAAGCTCTCGAAGTAAAGCTGTGAGCACCGGGCGTGAGTCGTGCTTGGGTAGTTCAGATGGTACAGCGAAAGGCAAGTCCCGAGTTCGAGTCTTTGTCCGGCACACAGTTTTAATCTGACAGAAAGCTTGAGACTTGGGAGACTTTTAGGCGACAGGTAGGTTAATCGAATGCTTCGAGATTCAGTGCCGTAATATCAGCTAGCACAAGTAATACAACGATTATTGAAGCATGTGAAAGAATTATCTGTCCTGCAATGACATATTCAGGTAATTAAAGTAAAATATTTGCTTACGTTTCGTCATAAAGTGGTGAATCTCCCATGTATTTCGCAATCATCGTGTATCATGGCGAGCCGTACTACGTTTTCTAAATAATAAAGAAAGCAATCTCATAGTGAATCCTCCATTGACCATTTTAAAGCAGTAAATGCGACTACCTCTGCATAGTCTTACTGAAACTTTTGTGTTACCAAGTTTCTTGAAAAAGTGAATCAGAGATTTTATGCTAACATAAATAGTGCACACTAAAGGCTGTGTGGCTGGCTCATGAAGCTCCGTCAACATCCGAATGCCGAATATTTGCTCAAACCGTCAAATCTTGCCCCCTCTTGCTCCTGTCCTATTGACAACATTGAATCTTTTTGGGGCCATCTTCCTCAGACAGCCCACCACGGACGCGGCAGAATGACGCTATCGGTTCGATCTACAATGCTGCCTGCCATTGCGTATCGCCCCATCTCCGCCTTCTTGTGTGCACGCCAGAATGCAAGATGTGGCAACTTGTAACACGACTTCACTTGACTTACCGATGTTGAATAAATATTGTGTGGAAAATTTCACAAAATCCGTTTCATTAATCACGACAAGGAATTGTAACGAAATGTTCAAATCGAGAGTATGGCTGACTATGCTGTACCAAAATGTGGTCTTCATCAGCCTCTGCGTTCGTATGTCTGCAAAATATAAATTACGAGGTCCGAATTCAGCAGGCGAAAATTGAGGCGAGACGCAAGCCTACCGTAATAACACCAGAATTCCAAAGGGTTTTAAATAGTTTACAATTTTTTGATACCCCCGGATACAGATAAAAGACTTACGGATATGAACGCGCACAGTTTCTCACTTACCCGCCTGCATCATAAACATGACTGAGTGAGTGAGTGAGAGAGAGAGAGAGAGAGAGAGAGAGAGGATTGTGAATTACTCGAGAAGATTACTGTTAAGTTCTTAGACAGCAAACGCCGCCCACATTATATTCCTGTTATAACCAACAAGTCGGAAATGCTCAGGAAATTTAGGTTGTTTAACGAGCCTCCAAATTCACTTTTTGAACAGCCGTTTTGAGTTCCTTCTCAAAAAATATGGTTGGTGTCATTTGGAAACAAGGTGATATCTTTCATCGAGACATCGAAGTGGTGGAAAGGCGGTATCAGGAGTGCTGGAATACCAGTGTGATGGAAGTCTGCTGTTTAGCACTTCAGGGAGACGCACAACAGGCAATTAACCGGAGACAGAAAAGAAATATAGTCCAACAAACACATGATTCCTACGTAATAAAGAGATGTGTTCAGATCTGTACTTCAATAAAAACTTTTTCCGTACTGAAAAACTAAATTATTTTTCATTCCAAGTGCACGTGTTTCGCTAATTTTCTAAATTATAGGAAAATCACACTTTGAAAAATTCCTTCTTGCAAAATTGTTTCACTGAGGAAGGTCTACTGCAGCTCGCCCTTCAAATCGTAGCACGAACGGCAAAGTAACATCGAAGTAAGTGACCGAGGGATAGAAAATCACCTCAAATAGCTCATCTGAGGAAAGAATACAAGATCTCTATACGACTATGTACTGCACGCGAACGAACTACTTCTAGCAGCAGTATACCGTAGGCTCGCTGGAGAAGCGAAGCGTCCCCACTCCCCAGTTTTGGATTGTTTTTTTTTGGGGGGGTGGGGGGGGGGGGGGGGGAGACCAAACTGCGAGGTCATCGGTCTCATCGGATTAGGGAAGGACGGGGAAGGAAGTCGGCCGTGCCCTTTCAAAGGAACCATCCCGGCATTTGCCTGGAGCGATTTAGGGAAATCACGGAAAACCTAAATCAGGATGGCCGGAAGCGGGATTGAACCGTGGTCCTTCCGAATGCGAGTCCAGTGTGCTAACCACTGCGTCACCTCGCTCGGTCCACTCCCCAATGATTTGTAAAATGTGTCACTGCCGTTTTCAAGAAGGGTCGTAGAACAGACGCACCAAAAAATTGGCGTATATCGCTGATGTCTGCCTGTTGGAAAATTTTGGTACACGTTTTCTGCTAGAGTATCACGACTTTTCTGGAGACCGAAAATATCCTCCGCAGGAATCAACATGGGTTCCGAAAACAACGATCGTGTGAAACCTAGGTAGCTCTGTTCGCACACGAGGCCCAGAAAGCTGTAGATACCGGCGCCCGGGTTGATTTGTTTCTTGACTTCCGTAAGGCATTCGATAAAGTTCCGCACTGCCGCCTAATGAGCGAAATACAAGAGTACGGAGTATCAGAACAAGTGTGAAATTGAAGTGCTTTTTGCAAACAAAACACAGCATGTCGTTCTTTATAGGAGTAAAAATTTTCAGACTTAAAAGTTAGTTCGGGCATACCCAAGTCCACAGTACTAAGTGTAGCAGAGGATACGTTGAGAAGAAGGAAAAGAATTAAGAAGAGAAATGGTTCAACGAGACATGTCAGGAGGTCGTAGAGCACAGGAGGAAGATGAGAGAGAATGACTGGCTGGCAGGGAGAACGAGCAGAAAAGAGATCATTTTCTCTCAGCATCAGAAAGGAGACGAAGCGAATAATGAGAACAGAGAAACGAATATATCTAACCAGTTTATTAGAACAAGTTGAGGCAGAGAGTCACAACAAGAATTCAAGACAGTTTTCCCAGTGCACCAAAAACAGGAAATGCGGAATTCATTAGCAATAAGAACGACAACATTTTGCCCACATTCAGATTCACTTAGCTGCGATATAATGCATACACAATTACGCAGAACACCGTTGACCACGCCTGACACTTGCAGCGTATTGCGGAAATTGCCCATGTGCCGTTCGTGATCATATGCAACAGCGTAAGCTGCAGACCTTGGTAGCACCTGCATTTACGTTCAAGCATGCATTTCTCACTGTTTTTCCGTATTTTTGCCGAGTCCCTGTGTGTTGGCAGTGCATTACAAAGTATGACACCAGGGCGGCTAACATGTCTTTGAGCACGTGTTGTCCTTGGGCGCCCTATGTGGAGGTTCAAAATGGTTCAAATGCCTCTGGGCACTATGGGACTTAACATCTGAGGTCATCAGGCACCTAGAACTTAGAACTACTTAAACCTAACTAACCTAAGGACAGCACACACATCCATGCCCGATGCAGGATTCGAACCTGCGACCGTAGCGGTCGCGCGGTTCCAGACTGAAGCGCCTAGAGCCGCTCGGCCACATCGGCCGGCCTATGTGGAGGGACCCACTGTTGCGAATGGTGTAAATACGGTAATCGCTATTAGTGTGTAGGTCTCCAAGTTTAGGTCTGGTCATCAACACACATTTGTTTGCGTATAGGCAGAACACTGTAAGCGTGCACAACTTTTTAAACGCCGCTAATACGTCTACGTGTACATTAATCTATCCGAATAATTGGCAACCAATGCTGCACAATCGCAATACAGTCATGAGATGTTCAATTGACTCTTTTATTAGAACACGTTACGCGTTTCGTGATTACACCCATTTTCAGACATCACAAACTTCAACTCCTTTCTAACCAACCGTATACGCTCTGCTTCAAGACTGCTTGTGTCGCAGTTATAGTCATATGTTATTGGATACTTCCTTCGAGTTGTCAAGGCTGTACGCCTGATTGGTTAGGAAGGAGTTGAAGTTTGTGATGTCCGAAGATGGGTGTAATCCCGGAACGCGTAACATGTTCTAATAAGAGAGTCAATTGAACGTCTCATGACTTTATTGCGGTTGTACAGCATTGGTTGCCAATTATTAACATAAAAATGATCGCAGGCTTCAGACGGGATTTTATGTCCTGTATATCTTAATCTATCCGGTTATTAAGTGCAAAGAGAGAAGTGACTGCTGTTTTAAATTACTGGCGCAGGGTGGCGAGCACCAAACTAGTCTAAATTACTCTTGTAGTAACACGTCTAGTCTGGACTGTTTTAGTAAATTACTTCCGTAGTAATATACTCTTTTAGTAACTGTTAGAGAGCAGAATTTCTATTTACTTTCTTAGTTTTTCGTTTCTTCTCGGAAAATATTGATTGTTGGCAGACATTATTCCATCATATTCTAACAATAATATCGTATTAACGTAATTTAAGCTAGAAAGGATTATTAAAATTCAAAGAAGCTAAATGCTCTTGTACCGATGATGAGGTAGGTATCTAATGAAAATGACACTTGCTATTAATAAATCAATCTATTGTTCAGTACTTAACACCATCATCTACAATTACCACCGTCCTTTACTGATGGATGACACGTGCTAATTTAAGCGGCACCATATATTATTCGCGCAAACTAAGTTAGCACTCGGCGCGGTGGCTGACGGGAGCAATCGTCAAGGCATTTTCCATACAGTTTTTGTGCAACTTGAGATACAAGCAGGAAGCAACATCAAGGTAGCTAAGAAAATTTAAGTGTTAAGAAACGTTCAAAAAGTGGGAAAGAGCGGTTTCTTGAAATAATGAAAAATTACGTAACTAATATTGGATCTGAAAAGCATTAAGTCAATATGCTAAAAAGTAAGAAGGATTCTTCGGGAAAATACAACTCCGAAGCTCGTACTCGGAGATCACAAAAGCAGCTTAAGCAATTTGGAAGAACATGAAAGCTGAATGTTATCGAGAACAATTACAAACTGGCGGTGGAATAGCTGAGACGAAGGTAGACGATATAAGCCATGTGGTTGTTGACGTGATCCCGCAAGTTTTCGAGGAATAACTGGAGTTAACGACCATGACACAACTGAAGATAATGTGGAAGGTTATCAGAAGATGCGTCCATGAAAAAAAGGTAGAGAACGTGTAGTTGTAGTGAAGAACAGGGAGTTGTTGCAAAAAAGCAGACAAGCTTCATTCGTCAAAAATGCTTTTAATACGAGAAGAATATAGTGTAAAAATGTTGTTAATTGAAAGACAAAGATAAATCGTTGAAGAACATAACGTTAAAATGGAAGTTACGACAAATTCAAGAACTAAATGCAGCAAACTTCCGGTTCCAGTTCTTCAGGCAATGTGCTCAAGAAATTTAGATTTTTGTAAATAAATATCAATACGTTTTATATTTATAAAACATATTTTATTTGCTCCATATTCGAAAGATTCGCTGTTCAGAAAGAAGTTGCAACCTAGGAGACAAAGCACGGCTCCTGTCAGAATTACGCCCCAATAACGACTCCAGAAAGATTGCTTAGGAAACACAAACCGCTGTTTGAAATCATTGTGGCTATACATCGCAAACAGGTCTCTCCTCTGCATTAAAACTCTCATTTTTGGAATGTCTACTTCCTTTTCCATTCATATATATTGCTCGTAGTCCAGGTAATCTATAGAATTCGAGATTTAACTCGCAGAAGCCAAAGAAAACACCTGTGCTCCTACTGCTGCTTAGGAGAAAATTTTGGCCTTATTTCCTCTGTCAAGTTACTAACGTAGTAGCGCAATCTCTGATGTTGCTCTCTACCAGTTATAGAGTAAATAAATTTACTTCGTAAGCAAACGAAAAATTTTCTTCTGTAGTACTTGAACTCTTCAGTTCAGCACTCTAGACTGAAAGTCGCCGGTTCCTTCTGTCTGCATGTGTATGAAAACTTTAACAGATCCTTTCGAAGAACCATGTTTACCAACAATAATATCCAACTTGATAGAAACTGTGCCAACAAACTGAAAGGAAGTTATTGCTGACAGGAGAAGGAATAATTAAAAAAAGTCAAACTTATGTCTCGAAACGGACGGCGTGTCTTTACTCTGAAGTGCAGTACAAAACACAACAATGAACGCGTGTAGGTTACGGCGTATTGAAAGCCTTTTGTGTGAGAGACAACTCGGGTAGTGGTTTGCATGCCACGCGCCGTAACTGTGACTGCGGATGTGTACTGCAGTGAAGCATTTGCGTTGTTGGTAGAGAAGTGGAATGATAAAACGCAATGACGGAATGGCTCTGAGCACTATGCGACTTAACTTCTTAGGTCATCAGTCGCCTAGAACTTAGAACTAATTAAACCTAACTAACTAAGGACAGTACACGCATCCATGCCCGAGACAGGATTCGAACCTGCGATGGTAGCGGTCGCTCGGTTCCAGCCTGTAGCGCCTAGAACCGCACGGCCACTCCGGCCGGCTGCGTGCATAGAGCGTGATGTGTCTGCCAGGGGAATTCCCTTCACAACAAGAAATAAAAAACTTTCCCGAAGAGAAAAGGGGACGGGACTATAAGCTAACCGAATAAATCCGAATGGGTGAAAACCAGTCGCTGTTTGTATACATGAATGATTGAGTGTACGTAAGATAAGTGCCGCGTGGTGTGGGGCGCCTTGTCACGGTCCGCGCGGCTCTCCCCGTCGAAGGTTTGAGTCCTCCCGCGGGCATGGGCATGGGTATGTGTCTGTGTTGTGCTTACCGTAAGTTATTTTAAGTTAGATTAGTGCGTAAGCTTAGGGACCGATGACCTCAACAGTTTGGTCCCATAAGACATTACCACAAATTTCCAAATAATGATAAGCGTTGTTATAATTACAAGCGAAATCCATAGATTCAGACTATCAGAGGGGAAATAAACGACTAACAGTTAAGAAAGATTACATATTACCCTCTCAGTGTACCCAAGAAAATGAAATTCTGACAGAAAATTCTTACCAGGTCGCTACACTACTAAGGACCACTTGTACAGTCCCCAGTTAGCAGCTGCTTAAGCTCTATTCTCGGCATATGGCGGAAAATGTGTTGTGCGAACACGTAATAACGCCTGTTAAGAGAATAAACGAGGGATAGCTAAACCGGTTATTCTGGCAGGGTTAGTGAAATTAACCGGAGAATAAGTTTTGACAATGACAGGAACAGTTATAGAATTAGTGATGACAAGATTGTTACAACGAGGAAGGAGAAGAAGCGGGGGCATCACACAAGTAATATGGAAGAACATGACGATTCCAAATTTATATATAAGTTCGTACTACTACTACTTTTGGAGGTCATGCTGGAGAAACTGGAGCATATGAATGAAATGTGAAACTATTTCCTAACATAAAACTTTTTGCTTGTAATAGGCCTAAAAGGGATTTGATATTGGTACTTCGTTAATTATATTCTTTCGTGTTATTGATGTAAATTAAGCAGATAAAAATGACCATTTGTGCCCATACAGTCTCGCTTATTTGGCGTGTGTTATAACAGCTGCAGTATTAGAAAGGCCTATTTCGTTTTATCTAGCAGACAGTGACAAAATAGACGTAATCAACTCAAGAAACTACACCACTCTTGGGTACTATTCGTATTAACAGCTTTTTCAGTATTGGACAACGATATTTTGATTTTTCATGTAGGAAAATGTTTAACGAATTTTGATGAGCTAACAGATTCTTTTGCAGAAAGGGAAGCACGCCGTGTAAAGCTGTAGCAAGATAGAGAGAAAAAATGCTGGGACCTCAGAGTGAAGAAATGTATACTGCTTTGCTTGTCTCTTGTCTTTACTGGTTTTATATTTCCTACATTTAATTTTATGTCACACAAAAGACAAAGGTATTAGCTAACAGCCAATAAACAGCGTAAAGTTTCTGAAGAGTTCTTATTCTCCCGGTCTCAAATAATCCCGCCCAGTATTGTGGTTTTTTTTGTGAACGGGGTGGGGGGGGGAGGGGAGGGGAGGGCAGGAGGGGGTAGGATGTCAAACCGGCGACTGGGAGTAGGAGAGGCACCACAGGACATTTTAATTTTCTCTGGCCTGTATATGGGTCTGATGGTTTCCATTACAAAATATGCACGTTTGAATTCCACAGAGCGAAATGCAGTGACGTGCGACAGAAGAACGCTGTATGAATAGGCGTGGCACTTCACTTTGGCACACTTGAGACCAAATAACATGTCTTACACTTCCTCGAACATACATCAAAATTTTCAGAAAGATATGCGCTACAAAATGAACATGTTTATAAAAAATCAATTTAAAAAAAAATTTTTTGTTGTCCTATCTCAAATGCTCGAGTGGGAGGGAGGCGGGAGGAGGGGGTGCCACTATCAAGTTTTTGCTCCGGTTCGGGAACATCGTATATCCGGAGCTGCAAATTTAGAGAATTTTTCTAAACTCCTCGCAACGTATCTTTTTCAAATACTAAGCTCTGTTTGTGTAAACGTAAAAATTAGATATTTTGTATCACCTGTTCGGTAGGACGTAGGTTCCAAATATTATGCAATAATGGAGGGCAGCATTCAACCGACTTACACGAGCCTCATCTCTTTCGTCACAACAGTGCAATATAGTCGACAGGATCAACTCCACCCAGTATACAGTTGCTGAAGTAGGCAGCCGCTAAGGGCAAGATCAGTTGGTGAAATAGGCAGCCGCTAAGGGGAAGATAATGGTGGACGTAGGCCTAAAAATGGAACAAATGCGATTTTCTGTATGTTTGAAATGTTAGTTGTTATTGCATCTGGTGAGTATAATATGACGAAGTTACCAACTCTTGTGGCCACACAAGCTCCGGCCAAGCCCGATTATCCATTCGCTCGAAATTGAAAAGATATTCATTGTAACAGCCTCATAACAAATTGTCACAACTGATCATTACTTGATCGAGACTAGGTATCATTTCTGATAATTTGCAGCAGACACTGTCAGAATAAATATTTTTTAAAATATGTATCTCTCAAAGACAATTCATCTATTATTAGAAAGATTTAAACAAGAGTGATGGATTACTTTTTAAATCGTGCTTAACTTCATTTCCTAAAATTACACGCTAGTTCCAGTTAGTTTAATTAGTAATTACACAGTTCTTACTGTTGCTGGCACCTGTGAATGAGTGAGATGATTAGTATCCATATTCACGGGCTCCACTTTACATCGATTATTAGGCCTATCCCACCACCATCCCCATCAACAATTAACAATGTTTCGCGTGTTATACTTTTAAAAAGAATAATGGAAAATTTCAACTTTACTCTGACAAAACTGTAGCAGAAATTCCTCAAATAGTTTTCACTGCCATAGAAACGAAAATAAAAGTTTGTCGGAATAAAATCATTTTACTTCCAAAAAGTTGCTGTGGGTCAGCAAATGTTATTCCTTGGCTTCATATAACTCTTTAAAATTTGAGACTGCTCTCCTTCTCTCCATGTTCGTAAAAAAAGCCCAGAAAATTTTTATAATTATAATTACATTTTTGTGCCTCCCTGCTCCAACATGAAATCAACTATACATCTTCTACTTCAGTTATGTCCTATCAATCCATCCCTTCTTCTCGTCAATATAATAATACATGTTGGAGAATCGACGGTTCTGTTTTTTAGTGAAGAGGGCAAGAATGAGGGAGACAGGTCGGCGAAAATACTTGACTCGACTAGTGGAAGATGATACTCGCTAACTCGTTAAACTGCGTCACCGCAACGACTGAAATATAGCTATTACGTTGGACCGGTACTGACTTTCCTTGTAGGCAACGCAAACAAAACGCGAGATTTCTATAAAGCGCTTTTTTCTTCTTTAAAATTGCACACTGCCCACGAAAGAGACTGTTTACAGAACAATAGTTAAATCCCGTTACTGATATTCAGGTGCGCGGGAACTAAACAGGTTGTATAAACAGGAAACGTACGAGGTACACAACAGGGCAGGGCGAATGGTCATACGCTTGTTCGACTCGTAGAAGCGCACAGTAACTCTACAAAAACTGAAGAGAGAGGTACGTGAAATAAGATGCCTGGCGTCTACCGAGCACCTAATCAGGAATTGCAACTGCTTTCAGGACCATAGCTGTGAATCGTCTTCATCACTTAGACATCGCTCCCATGGAGATCACGAGGCTCAATCAGGCTACAGCAGCTCGCAGACAGAAATTCTTCGCATGTATCATCTTTACGAAACCTTAAGATCGGTGCAATATTTCACCCTTCGCCCCACAGTTAAAAAGTGAATTGCCAGTACAGATATGGTAAGAAGCATTTATAACACAATTAAATAATATTATCTACAAGCAAAACGCTTACGTACCTGCTGCTTGTTGATCAGAAGGAGGAATCTCATCCCAGTCTTCGAAAAATGATTTTGCTATATCCTCCCATGCTCTCCGTTTAACTGCTTGGTCGGTGTAGTACTTATGTGACGTATCCCACAAACAAGGTCGCTTTTTCACTGCGAGGATTAATGTTGCGTTGTCTAACATTTTGACTTAAGATGGAAAGATGATGTATTGCTGTGTGCGAAGAAAATCAGTTACAATGAGTTAAGACGTCCGACTCAAGAACGTGATACGTTCGCTACATCTCAACGCTGACTCACAATATGTCGGACGTATTGCATCGACCTTCACGTAGTGCGCATGCGCAGAGCGGTCGAGTGCGCTCGAGCGCAGCGACGTAATCCGAACGCTGGCGTGGCGAAAATGCCACAGAGTCAGAAGCGTACGTCAACGGACAATCTTCGTAGGAGCGTTGTCTCTATTGCAGAACCGCAACGTAATTTGCGTCTAATGCAAACTTTGTCGCCCTGGCTACTAACGAGTATTATGGCAACTGTAAATATACACTGACACACTTAATGAACAAATACGAATTTTTAATTATACTGTTAAAATGCTAACTATGGAGTGCTGTATATAAACGGGATGAACAGCCACTGGACTAGCCACTTCGATGGCATACTCCGATATACCAAGTAAAAGTGTTATGTAAAGCCAATATTTGTCAAATTTTGTATAGCAATTTTTCATTTTGTTTTGTTTCACGTTTTTCTTTTCTACTGCGGTACTTCTTCAAGCGCATGCATCAGGGCTTCAGTATGGTACTATTACGAAAATGCACAGATGAACCCAATAAAACTCGTAATTCCAAAGAAACTGTTTTATCAACGGAGTTTGAACATCGCATGTAGGGTTTCATGTAGTGATTTCAAGTTGCCTTTCGGAGATATAATCGTAGTTGTTTTGATTTTTGAGTGGTACTGGTATATGTTAGTTTACCAGTGCGGGAGACAACGTTTTGCACTAGCGGAAATTCGCAACAATAATTTGTTAGATGAATCCAACAACACTATTGTTTTTCGTATGTCTCGTGAGCAACAAATATTCAGAAACGTTGCTCTAAATGCCACATTCTATAAATATATCGAGAGCTCTTTTTCATAAAACAACTATTTCTGCTGTCGCTTTTAAGTACCAACCATACTTCAAAGCAAGTGAGTCCTCTTTAGTAAGCGTTTTTTATTTATATTCTGTAAATTTGTTAGAGAATGGAAATGTGTTAGAGGAATGTACACTTCGCACACGGAATACTGAAAAGGCTAGAACTCGTTATAGTACGTATAACAAATCCACAAGGGCAGTTACAGGACCATCACAGGCTTATTTTCTGCTCACTTCAGACGTAATGTTGCGTAAAAATAAAATAAAATCAGCTCTGAGGACAAATCACACGACGAAAAAGAATGACAACAGCAATGTTAACGGCCGCAATTGTCGCTCGTAAAGCGATGTAATCAGAAAGCCCATGTAACAAAGGTGAACAGAATAGGCACGACTAAGCTTGTTCACTGGTTGATCCTGAGCTGCAAACAATTAGCTATCATTCAGCGTACTGTACATGTTTTTGATATCTGCAGCTAAATTGTTTGCTTGAGATACCTCTAACGAGGGAATGTAGCCAGACTTTCACTTCACACACATAGAATAAACTTCTAAACGTAATGAGCGATAAAATTTTGGTCATTCAGTGACTGTCTCTACCGCTACACAGTAGTAGAAAGATAGCATCTTATCTGGAAACATTGAACTGAACGACAGTGGAGCAAGACGACTTAGCAGTTTTCCGAACTGTTACCGGTATATTAAACAGTAACGTCCAGATCAGAAAACTGGATTACTGCTAGGGTTTCCAGATCAGTAAAGTGATCCATGAGACACAGCATGCTTGATACGTTTAGTCTGTGTCTGTTAGTTTCAATGCTTTGGAGACCGAGGATAAAAGCATTCAGACTATGTGGTGTCTTCAGAAGAGCGAGGTGCCAAGGCGAGACTGGCATTTCGCGACGAAACCACAAGCAACCATAGTCGCTGTCGGACGCAATGATGAATGAGTAGAGTTTGCGAAAGCACGCCCAGAAGAGTTTCCATATGCCACAGCATCAGCGCGTTTGGTTACATCTGAGCACAGTGCCACTCAGTCCAATCAGCGATCATTGCCGAAGACGACAACATCGTCTCTCGACCAAGCCAGCAGTGCGTTAATTGTGTTAGACAACTCTGGATAAATGTTTGTTGTAATTTGTACTATCTGAGAAGAGACTAGTATCTTATTCTGCATCAAGTGATACGCCAATTTCAGTGACAGTGATAAATAACCGTGACGTGCCTGTAGACATGGATTGTTACAAAGTTAAGTATTTCATTTTGTTCAAGTTGAAATAAAGTGATCTAATATTTCATATGTTGCAGTATCAACTCAGTCTCCTCGTTCAGAAGCAAACTAACAGTACATGACATAGGGTGCAATCTAAGTATCAGTATAGGAGAAAAACTTTGAGGAGGACAAGATGGCCTTATTACTGAATAGTAGTCATGAAACAGTGGAAATGAGAACAATGAGAAATATAATATCAGGGTTGATGATCACGACTTAGATGAAGTTAAGAAATTCTGCTACCTAGATAGCAAAATAACCCATGATAGACAGAGAAAGGAGGACAGACTTGCACTGGCAAAAAGGGCATTTCTGGCCAAGAGAAATCTGCTAGTATTAAACATAAGCCTTAATACGAGAAAGAAATTTCTGAGAATGTTTATTTGGAGCACAACATTGTATAACAGTGAAACAAGTAAAGTGGGGAAACCAGGAAAAAAAAAGAATTGAAGCATATGAGATGTCGTGCTACAGAAGGATATTGAAAATTAGGTGGACTAATAAGGTAATGAATTAGGAGGTTCTCCAGAGAATTGGTGAGAAGAGGCAGGGTGGTAGGACATCTGTTAAGACATCACAGAATAACTTCCATACTTCCATGGTAAAAAGAAAGAAAGAAAGAAAAGATCATTAGAAGTGAATGTTAGAAATGGCAAGGGAACTATCTGCAAAATGAGTATCAGGTAACTAGAGGAAGCAATCCGAGACCACATAATTCAAGTCCTGGTAGAGCTAAACAAGGAATGTTAACCCATTGCTGAAATGCTATTGATTGTGAAGCCCACTAAATGCCACTTGGCTAAAATGTTATGGCACTAATGGCATATCCCTCTTACACTGACGGAGTCTTACCTTCACAGCTGAAAACAGAGGGTCACATAGACAGGCTGTGTCTCAGGTGTGAAACTAGCCTCAGAATGGGATACATACCATGGTGACCCCCACAGGCATCAGTACTGAGCCCACTCTTACTTTTAACATGAATCAATGATCTTCCAGCACCCGTAAGGGCGGTTAAACAACTGTAATATTTATTGATGACACATGTATGCTGATCGAGGGTCCAAACTCAGTCTTGCCAGAAACAGCTCAGATGATAGCTGAAAATGCTCAAAAATGGTTCACAACTGGCGGTTTAAGTGCTAATCTCACAAAGATCATACACACATCAAAAATACTTTTGCATCACCTCAGTTCTGAGAGTCCTGGAACCTGGACAAAAAATTGGAACTGAGATCAACATAAACATCATTTCTGTCCTTTTTGATGCTCATGAAAACTGCACATTGCATGTTGTACCACCATACAGTGACACCTTCAGAGGTGGTGATCTAGATTGTTGTACACACTGGTACCTCTAATACCCAGTAGCATGACCTCTTTCATTGATGCATGCATGTATTCATCGTGGTATACTATCCGTAAGTTTGTCAAGGCACTGTTTGTCCAGATTGTCCCACTCAAAAATGTTCAAATGTGTGTGAAATCGTATGGGACTTAATTGATAAGGTCATCAGTCCCTAAGCTTACACACTACTTAACATAAATTATCCTAAGGACAAACAAACACACCCATGCCCGAGGGAGGACTCAAACCCCCGCCGGGACCAGCCACACACTCAGCGACTGCAGCGCCTAGACCACTCGGCTAATCCCGCGCGGCAGATTGTCCCACTCCTCAACAGCGATTCAGCATAAGTCCTTCAGTGTGGTTGGTGGATCATGTCGTCCATTAACAACCCTTTTCAATCTATCCCACACATGTTCGATAGGGTTCATGTCTGGAGGACATGGTGGCCACTCTGGTTGAGCGATGTCGTTATACTGAAGGAAGTCATTCACAAGATGTGCACAATGGGGGCGCGAATTGTCGTCCATGAAGACGAATGCCTCACCAATATGTTGCTGATACGGTTGCACTATTGGTCAGAGGATGGCACTCACGTATTGTACAGCCATTACAGCGCCTTCCATGACCACCAGTGGCGTACGTCAGCCCCACATAATGCCACCTCAAAACAGCAGGGAACTTCCACCTTCCCGCACTCGCTGGACAGTGTATCTAAGGTGTTCAGCCTGAACAGGTTGCGTCCAAACTCATCTTCGACAACTGTCTTGCTGAAGGCATATACAATACTCATCGGTGAAGAGAATGCGATACCAATTCTGAGTGGTCCATTCGGCATGTTGTTGGGCCCATCTGTACTGCACTGCACGGTGTTGTGGTTGCAAAGATGGACCTCATCATGGATGTTGCGCATCGTGCAGCCTATTGTAAACAGTTTGACTCATAACACAACGTCCTATAATTATTCAACATGGTGGCGTTGCTGTCAGGGTTCCTCTGAGCCATAGCCCATAGGTAGCCATCATCCACTGCAGTAGTAGCCCTTGGGTGACCTGAGCGAGGCATGTCATCCACAGTTCCTGTCTCTCTGTATCTCCTCCGTGTCCAAACAACATCGCTTTGGTACACTCCTAGACGCCTGGACACTTCCCTTGTTGAGAGCCCTTCCTGGCACAAAGTAACAATGCGGACACAATCGAACCGCAGTATTGACCGTCTAGGCATGGTTGAACTACAGACAACAAGAGCTGTATACCTCCTTCCTGGTGGACTGACTGGAACTGATCGGCTGTCGGCCCCCCTCCGTCTAATAGGCACTGCTCATGCATGATTGTTTACATCTTTGGGTGGGTTTAGTCACATCTCTGAACAGTCAAAGGGACTGTGTCTGTGATACAACATCCACAGTCAACGTCTGTCTTCAGGAGTTCTGGGATGCCAAACTTTTTTTGATGTCTGTATTATGTGACTTAAAACAGACAAAAATAAAACTTTCTGGCAGATTAAAATTGTGTGCCAAACTGGAAAGTTTAAAATCAGTACACACTCCATTGCAGAGTGAAAATTCATTCTGGAAACAATCCACCTAAGCTGCAGCTAAGTCACGTTTGTGCAATATCCTTTCTTTCAGGAGTACTAGTCCTGCAAGGTATGTAGGAGCACTTCTGTAAAGTTTGGAAGGTAGGAGATGAGACACTGGGAGAATTTTATGAATTGTGTTTGGATAGTGCAGTCAGTAACGCACTTGTCCACAAGAAGCAAAAGTTCTCAGGTTCGAGTCCCAGTTGGGCACATAGTTTTGATCTGCCAGGAAGTTTCAAATTGTTGCACACTTTGGTGCAGAGTGAAAATACAATCTAGAGACAAAAATTACTTGGTATATACTAACTGAACAACCCTGCATATGACTCTATAGGATACAGCTTAAAACAGAGTCAACGCACAGGTAAAGTAATCAAGAAGTGCAATTTACCATGTTTTACCCCTAGTAATATCTAATTGTGTTGATCTAAAGACTAGAATGTTACCTTTATTTGCATTTTTTCACTCCTTGTTCTTATGAGATTCTTCTGGGTAGCACACATTAAGTAAATGAACTGTTTATTCAACAGAAGTAAGCAGTAAAAATATTGTGTAATGCAGATGCCTTGACTGCTGCATGGCCAGTGGTGGCCACAGCAGAACTACATGCCTGACACAGTGTGTCCTCTGTGGCCACAGCAGGACCTAATCCTTAACACCACATGTCTGGCCTGGCAGTGAATCGTGTGGCAGTCAATGTGTTAAGGACCTTAGAGTTCTTATACTCACTTTTCAAGACATTTACTCCTTAATGGTTTATATTGCTGAAAATGAAAATCAATTTCAGCTGATCTGTGATGCATGCAATCACAATACAAGACAAAAAATAATTTTCATGAAGACTTTGTCTTCTTGTCTCAGTTGCACAGTGAAGTTATCTGCTCCGTCAGAAAGAAACAAGAAATATGGATTTCCATCTAGTTCAAAAGAAAGCCAACAACATACCTCATTCTACAAATTATCGGAATATCTAGATTCAAGATTTAATAAGCTCTGTTTGCAACATGGCAAGTAGTGGTGTTCATTGTAAAGTTATGTGACATGCAATAATGTAAGTGAAGGGAGCTCCTTAATTATGGATGCAGGCAATTATTTTCTCTGAAGGAAATTCAGATTGCAGCAGACACATCTGTGCGTAAACAATTATAAGTCTAGTAATAAGAGGAACAACACTTACTACTAGAAAAGGACATATTGTTTCTCAGCAGGATCCCCACCGATCATACACTTTTACAAATTTTTGATCCCTTCTGAGAACCAAGCAAATTTTGTCAAAATATGCAAAATAGTTTATGAAGTCAATATGTTCCTTGTTTAAAAAAGATAAATTTCTGATCTTTACAAATTTTCAAGTTTGTAAAAAAGTATAAGTAACTTAGCATTAAATTGGATGGAAAATCGGTTGAATTATATCTGATTCAATTTCATCAACTCAGTACTACGGCATTATCTGCAACATTGTCCCATGAAATAACATACTCTTGTGTACCAACCTCATTGTGAAAATAGCCACAAATCTTGTTTATTTGAAAATAGTTGATCTGTTTATTAGGGTCAAGAAGTTTAGCCATAAACTCCATCTGCTCTCTCTATTTCTGCAACAAAACCTTGCCTTTGCAACTTGAATTGTTACAAGATTCTCTACAGATGGTGTAACTTGACTTGTTCCAATGTCATTTATCCATCCTTGATCAGAGAAAAACACACTTCATTTCACTAAGGGACAGCCTACTTGCTAAAATTCCTTGATGTTTGTTGAATGCAGTAGTCAGTGGCTTGACGAATTTCGTATTCAATGAACTATGGATGAAGCCCAACCAACAGGCATTACATGCATTGATAAAAAATGATAGTGCATTGAGAATGGCTAGTTTCTAGCAGAAATCTATTATTTACAAGTCAATATAAAAGTCGCTGAGTGCAACAGCCTTCTGAATGGAAGGTAACCTGATGATGATGAGTTTTGTTGGAAAATATGATCTGCCCCATCCTGGATATCGTCATTTTTTTGTATGTGGCCAACTGAGAGGACTGTGTTCAATCGTCCTTCATCAGACTCCATCTCAAAAGTCTTTTTTTGGACAGTGCTCTGTTGGGTATTCAGACCCAGATAGGAAGACCTCCATGAAATCCACCTTAAGCTATATCAAATAAGCAGGATAGAAAAACGACAAGGCAGTGAAGAACAATTCTGATGCAGTGCTGGTGATTATGCATTTATGTGCCCCCGAGATAAGGAATAAGTCAATGAATGGCAGAACTGATGAGGGCTTATGTTATGTTGAAGACATGTGACATTCCTAGCTTCATGTGACATTCCTAGCTTCATCATAACTATTCTGGATCGACAGATTTCCTACGAATGAGCCAGGCGGAATTACAGGCCAAAAGTGCATTGCGTACCTTGAATATGCAAAAAAGATCACAGTATTCTAGTTCAGTCTATGAAGGATTTGTAGTCAGTGGGATCAAGTGATGATAGACAGAACACATAATTAAATTGGATGGAACATGCCATGTTAGATTACATGATGCTGAGAAGAATCTCTCGTGTACAAGTGCTTCCAACTTTAAGCTCATTCTTTCAGTGACGGTGCATCCTCCTTGCAGCACAGATGTAAAAAGGCCTCAAAATTGATTTCCTGAAAACAAATACAGGAGGATTCACCATGTGTTAAGATTTTAAATGTCTTCAAGCATGTCCTGAACCTGCTCTAGTTCTATTTCAGTATGAATTCTGTTATAATGATGTGACCCTGAGACAAGGAAGGAGTTAATGAAGGAAGTGTTCTACATGAAATTCAGTATAGTTTAATTGAGGAGCTCATCATCTCATTGTGATGCATAAAATTTCTAATATGTATAGGCCATGGAAGTTATCACAATATGAGTGGTTTCAACTGCTATAAGTAGTTATCTTCTGTTCTGTTGATAAAACAGACAAAATGAAAGTTATCAGACAAAGCCAATAGATTGCAACTACTCAGAAAACAGTATAAGGAGCATACGATACAATAGTAACTGTAGCAATATGTCAGAGTTGTCTAGTCACTGAATACTGAACAAATCTTTGCTTGTTAATATTAAAATCACATGCTGTCCACATGGAAGCACATATGTTGAGCAGCTTAGAATTCCAATAACAAATAAGTGTCATCATTTAAGAAACAATATTGCACAATTGCGTCTGTATTGATTTTCGGTGGAAATGCAAAGGTGCACACAGTGATAGCACATTGTTAACGCTTGTTACATATATGTCAGAGTTGAAATGCAGTTCTAATCTTTGAAGTGGTTAACCATTCTGTCTCATTATTTCATAACTTCCTCAAGTGAATTGCTCTTTTGATCCAGTAATTGCAGTATCTAGATATGTTAAAACGTTTTACACAAATGTTCTTCGGTATGGCAGTTTATGTACAGATTTTGTGTGTTTATATTTTTGCTCCGTTTTTTTCACTTTCATGAGTATGCAAGAGCATTCTCAAATTGAGGTGCAGTGATTTAATTCAAGATGTATCCATGAAAAAGTGCTACCACCTCAGATTGAGTAGAGATGTAGGTGCTAAGTTGGATGACAGATGCCTGTACATTTGTAGACGTGACCACTTTTGAAAACAGTCTGTCAAGGGCTGTAGTGAAAGACAAATGCCTTTTACATGATTGCCAAACCTTTATATATGATATGTCTACTGTTATCCATGAATGCCTCAGTTTTGTTTTATTTTTTGCAAATTGTTTAGATTTTACTCCATACTGAATGATTTCTGGAACAGTGTATACAATATTGTAGTGGTGATAATGTTGTACCTCACTGATATTCAGTGAAACTACATTTCCCACAAGTCACCTGATCATTTTCTATCTTTCTACAACAATAAATGCATTACATCACATAACATGTGCTTCTGTCACTATTTTTACCTACTGAAAATTTCTCACGACTAGTTGCTCAAAGTCTCTTAGTGGGTGAAGTGTTGATATTACTGAAAGGTCCACCTCAACAACTGGCAGTGGTTTTTGAAGAGTTAGTAAATGTCATAGAACTCACAGTAAAATCTTATGGAAATAGAAGTACTTGTACAAACATCCGCATTTCTGCACACAAAAAGTGTGTATGCTCTTGCTATTAAGACTGTGAGTACAGCTGTTGCTACAGTGCCTCATAGGCACGATCTAATCTATAATTCGTGTGTTAATAAAGAAATTCGAAGAACGAATATTAAAATAAAGAAACTGTGCTCTGAATATGCAAATTGTGCTGTGGTCGATATAAGTAAACTGCAGCGTAACCTTCACACCAGACATGGGCACCCCCTAAACTATGAAGGGAAAAAGTTTGTGTGCGAACGTGTCAATGAAATAATTAAAGAAAGACTCACACAGAATAAAACAATCTACGAAAGCAGTGGTTTGAATAATACCTGGAATGTACGTCATTTTTTAGTATAAAAGTCTGAATCGGCGGGTAATAAACCTCCTGTACTTGAACTAGGTGCTAAAAGCGACATTCGAGAGAGAGAGAGAGTGTTCACAGACAATAAACAGTGAACATAAATCTGTTACTGTGATGCAAATGAACATTCATTGTATTAGGAACAAAGTATTACAATTAGAACATTTTTGCAGTATTGAAAACGTTGATGATGTTTGTACCTCAGAACATTGGCTACCAGAAGATAAAGTACAATATTTTGTTCCTCAAGGGTATGCTGTTGGAGACATTATGTGCAGAAGTGAAAGAAAGAATGGAGGTGCCCTAATATTTGTTAAAGATAGTATAATATTTACCAAAATAGATGTTAGCTCTTACTGTGCAGAACTAGATGGAGAATTTAGCTATATAAGACTAAACGCAGAGAATACTATAATTGTTAGCTTATATAGATCACCAGGAGGAGATGTAAATATATTTTTTGAAAGATTTGAGATGCTTATGAGGAAAATACTGAAATCTAATATAAACTAATTATCTGTGGCGATTTCAACATTGAAATGGCCAACAGTGATGAACATATTACTAGAACATATTTTTATATCTTAAGATCACTAAATTTACAATGTACAAATTACACACCAACATGGGATAATGTGTGGTTAGATAATATTATAATAAATTTTTCTAGAGATATGTATGATGTGAGACTTGCCAGTGGAGCTCTAGCTGATTATGAACCATTGATTTTAACATTCTGCTGTGATCTGTTGCTAAATCAGACAAATCAGTCAGAATCAAGTCTAATGTCACATGGGTAAGAGGGCAGAAAGATGAATATAATAATTTATTTATTGACAGAATACCTGATGTTAACTGGGACTTTGTATACAACACACAACCTGAGAAGGGTGCTGGTGAAATGGTGTTTAACAACTTCCTGGAAATACTCACAGAGTTATGGTACTCCTGCTCACAATTAATCAAAAGTAGCCCTAAGCATAAACAGAAAAACAAACAGCTAAAATGGTATACAGATGAGCTAGCTCTCACTAGGGAGGAGATGCTCAGACTGTACAGAATATATAAAAATTCTTGTAAACAAGGACCTGAGCTAGATAATACTTCTTATAGAGCTTATCTAAAATGTAAAAAAATGTACAAAGACAAACTGTCCTTGGCCAAAAAACAGGCATGTGAACATTACATTGAAATGGCTCCCAACAAATGTAAAGCAGGATGGGATATCATCAACCAATATAATTCACAAAAATACACATTATGCAATGCTGGTCCCAGAAGAAGTAAATAATTACTTCCTAACCTCAGTGAGTGAGCTGAAAAACAAAATCAAGCAAAATGGCACTTGTGCACTAGATCATCTAGGTGCTGTGCTCCATAGGAGGTATACTTTCCACTGGAATGTTGTCACACCAGAGGATATTGTAAAAGCTGTGGCAAGGTTCTATTGTCCCAATTTTCTCTAAAGATTTTGAATATGTAATGTGCAATCAACTAAATAACTATTTTGATAAACATGATCTCCTCTTCAAGAGACAGTTTGCATATCACCAATGTAAAAATAGCACTACTGCTGTCACTGAAGTTGTTAACCAGGTGTTAATTGCATTCAAAAATAAGGATCTAGTATCAGTTGTACTTTGCGATCTTAGCAAAGCCTTCGACTGCATACCATCTAACACCCTACTTGCAAAACAGGAATTTTATGGCATACACAAACCATCTTTAGATGTAATCGAATCATATTTAAGTAACAGGAGACAGTTTGTATCAATTAAAAATAGATGCTCCTCGCTGAAGGAAGTTCAGACTGGAGTGCCTCAGGGCTCGGTCCTAGGTCCTTTTCTGTTCATCATTGCAATTAATGACTTACCTTACCATGTAGGAGCAAATTCAATTGTATCTTATGCAGATGACACAACATTGCTCAATGCACACCATGACACAACAGAACTGCATCAGGCAACACGGGAAAAACTAGAACTAGTAATGAATTGGTTTTCTTGTAATGAACTCCTATGTAATCCTGATAAAACACAAGAACTAATTCTGGGTTTAACTACAGCTGTTGAAAGCAAATCAATAAAATTGTTAGGAATCCACATTGATTCAAAATTAAACTGGGAGGAACACATTAGCCTTATCTGCAAGAGAACAGCAAGAGTGTGTTATCTCATCTGGAGAATGACAGATGTAGTCACTGATGAGTATCTAAAGGTGGTATATTTTGGCCTCTTTCAATCACACATTTCCTACGGCACATTCTTGCTTTGTCAGTGAAATGCTGAAAATTGAAAAAAAAAGTAATCAGAATAATGAGCAAAGTTAAGCACATGATATTAACTGTTGTGAATCTATACATCTACACAGCACTGCTTTATGTCAAAAGCAACTCAAATGAGTTTGAGACCAGAGAGAACATACATCCCCACAACACCAGAGGCAAACTGGACTTCGACATACCAAGACACAGACCCACAAAGACTGCAAACTCACACAAAATAATGAGTTTAAAACTCTTCAATAACTTCCAGCATCTGCTCGGTCACTGACCAGTGATATTTTCAAATGTAAGATTTATGACTGGTTACTCAAACACCCATTTTATAAGATAACAGAATATTTTGAAATAATCATTGACATTAGTACATAAGAATATTCCTATAAGAAAAGGAATTGTAAAAACTTTACTGTAAAGTTATTATTAATTGTATATTTAATGTTCAGACCTATTCTGCTGCAAGTGGTCAATGGTGAATAAACTGAATAACATATGCAGACAATGTGATGATTAGGAAAGAAAACAAGAAGAAAATTGGTAAAACAACTAAATACCTGACAGGGAGAAACTCAAGGAGTGGGCATGGAAATAAGTTTAACAAAAAGCAGGGTAATGAAGATTGGCAGGAAAAATGAAAAAAATGAAGGATGAATGTTTTAATGGAAAATATATTAAATAAGTAGATGCTTTCAGATTTCTTGGGAGGAAGTTAACCAAGAAAGGCAAAAAATTGTTCAAAATTTTATTATTGTATATCGGACACAATTAGAAATGGGAAGAAACCTGCCAAAGTAAAGATCATTATATGCCTCATATTATCAGCCAATTTTGGAAGAAGACTGACTGGACAGCCATGAACATGATGGAGAGATCAGGTGAAGGCTGATGCAAACTGAAGAGGACTACAGAGGGAATAAATGTGGGAGAAAATAGAAGCTTGGCAGAGGCTCTGTGAGTGATGTGCATATGCAGAAATGTTTCACGAAAAGAAGAAGAAGAAGAAGAAGAAGAAGAAGAAGAAGGCAGCTTGCAACAAATGTCAAATTGTAATACATACGTGCTCAGGTATGCAAATGATCAACAATTTATTGTAACTGCACAAAGCAGGAGTAAAGCCATTACATTCTGCATCATAACAGTTCAGTTTAGCCTGTACGGAAGTGTAACAGAAATGCTCAAGTGCTTGAATGGGAATCCTTGGGAGAAAGACCACACAGTTCTTGCAAAACAATGTTGAGTAATTAAAATAAAAAAAATAAAACAAAAAATAAAAAAACATGACCATTATGTTGCCACCCTTGTGTACCTCATGTAGCGATCAAGAGAATACGATAAGAGAGTTAGAGCATATTCAGTGATGCGCAGTCAATCATTTTTCGCCCACTCAATGGAAACTGAATAGCAAAGAAAACAGATACTATTGGTATGGTGTACAGTCTAACATACACTGCACAGAGGGTTAGAGAGTTGCAGAATATACATGTAGATACAAGGGAATATTACACAGTGGGTTTCTCATTTAGAAATTTCATTTGAATGTTGGCAGTTTGTGGGAAGATCACGCTGTGCTTCTTGCAAGAAGGAGAAACATCTACTGACATCTGTTGGTTTTTAACAAGAGCAGATTCATGTCTATTGATATTGCAGTTTACTGTTATATGTATTTAACAGGAGCAGATTCATGCCTGTTGATACTGCAGTTTACTGTTACACAACACTGCTACTCATATTGTTCGGCGTCTAACAACTGTCATGTGACTATGGAATCACTGTGTTCAGGAGGCCCATATTCAGTGTCACAGAGGATCTCAACAGCCCCACCTGACTAGTATCAAAGAGGGCAGGCATGTAGCATTCTTGGCAGTGCAGTATTGCACAGCTATGTCAGACACTTTGAGTTATGGAACTGGATTGTCTGCAGCAAGAAAATTATCCACACAGAAAGTGCGAAGACATATAAAGCACCACAGATTGTCAGCAGCATGACCCACTGTTGCAGCTTCCTTTGATGTAACCAACTGCAACACTGTAGGCTAGAGTGGCACGACATTGTCTTTTCATTCAAGTCTGAGTTCTGTTTACAGCATCACGAAGGTTGAACACTGCCAGATTGTGTTCAAGATTGTCACACAGAAACTGGCCATATTTGTCACAAGGGATTGTTCATGAATTTTATTTATATAAAGTAGACTTATTATTCTGTCTGCTGATCACTATGGACTAGTCTACCTAGTATATGACAGTGAACTAATAGCACCATTACGACGTATTATCTGAAGATAGACAACATTTTCTAAGTGATTACAGAATCAATGGACAGAAAAATTAGCCTACTTTGTACTGTCATATGGGCCCAGCACACGCTGTAATGGAATGAAATGCCATTGGGTATACAAGACTTCTGTTTTGCATACCAGGTAAGCTGGACAACAGGTGCTGAATTTCTGACACATCATGGCTTGTGGTCTTGCCATATCCTTGGGTTCTCAAAGACATCTTTTTCCCACAAGATTATGCAAGACTGCATGTTAACTATGTTATCTTGATCTAACTTAATACTGGTGGTGCTCAAATGTTACCCTGGCCAGCACATTTTCCAGATGTCTCAGATGCTGAAAACTTCTGGTCATTTATTGCTGAGTGAGTGGCACGCCACAATTTGACAGTAACTATGACTGATGAATTGTGGCATAGAAATGAAGTAGCATGGCATGAAATATCCAAACCTGTCATTCGAGCTCAGTTTGAGTCAATGCACAGCCAGGTTGCAGCTTTGCTGCTGCCAGAGGTGTCAGCTATCTGTACTGAATTTCTCATCCAGTGTATCCACAAATAATAAATTTAATCTTGTCTTCTTCCTATTGGATTCTATACGCACAATCAGTCAAATTTTGTTACTTCCTATCCTTCCTAGCATTTCACTTTGAATGGCTGGCACTATATATGGCTTTCTACATTCCTCATGATCTAGAAGATCACATGCAGATTCCCTCTCACTGCAGTACATAATGTATCGCCATCACATCTAACAATGGTCACTGAGTCTTATCTGGAGTTTACAGTATACAGAAATGGCAGCTATGATTAATCCCAAGATCAGGAATGTGAATGTTAGGGACAAGTCTTGCTTACCAAATGCTAGATATGTGGCAATTATTACACATTATTTCCTTACCATTATAAATTCTTTATTGCTAAGTAGCCCATAGTCACTACTAATTTTTATCTTGATTGATTCTCTTACTGAATCTCACACAAAATAAGTTCTGTTAGTATTAAAGGAACTGTAAAGAGATAAAACTACGGTTTAATTGAAAATAATTTGTATTGTTGTACTGGAATGAAATGTAATACAAAACAGTGGAATGTAAAACTGACAATTTTGATAAAACATTACAATAAACAGTTTTAATAGTTGATGTTACTACACCCTTATTCATTTCAGATGACTTTTAGAGCTTACTAAATAATTTAACAACACCACTAGATAATTACCATTGGTTTAACATTACTCTTAATATTCCTTGTTCCAACATTAAAAAACACAGAACATATAATGACATGTAAATTACAATGCTTTTTCTCTTTTTATGAGTGTCTTCACTACCATCCTCATTCATAACAAGTTTCAGCCTGCATATTTTATAGTAATGACTGATTAAATAATGGCAGGATGTGCACATCAGTTCCACAGTAACAAGAATAACAATTATTTCAAAATGAGAGATATTATCAGATGAAACAGAAGTGATATTTAGAAACAAACATTTGTCATAAAATGGAAAGAGGGTATGCATTGTTTTTGATGCCATTCGAGAACTCTTGTTTGTTTAATATAATTTTTTTATTTATTTATTATGGGACAGAAAATTAATTCACGACTATGATGACACTTATTTCTTAATATAAAAACAACAGTCTAACTAGTGTATGTAAACAAATATCAACAGTTTCTGCCTGATTGTAATAGGACAATGACAAACAGTACAAAGTACGACACATCACGCAAAAAATGAAAAAGTCATGGTGAATTGAATGAAACTTATGCATTTATGATATCGTTCACCGCTCATTTTTCTGCATTGTGAACAATACATATTGAAATTATTTACATAAAATAATTAAGTACAATTATTGCATTGCATCTTTTTCATATTTACAAATACTTTACAAATTGTCATGATTGACTCTGACCTGCAAGTGCAACCAATAGACGTAACAATATTTTATGCAGTCAAACCGCATAATATATTTACAAACACTATATTGCACAGTTGAACAAAAGAGAATTACATTAACAATAAATTACACAATTTACAGAGCAAGAAGATGATAATATGATGTATACCAACAATTACAGTGGCATTATTTAGTATGGTATCTGGTTTTGGTAATACTGTATCATGTCGTATGTCCTGGTACGGAAATTGAGGAAAGAATTTCGTATAATCCCTAACATTGCTGCTGCTGCTTCCTTGTCCGTCACACCAGGGTTGAAACGTGCTCGAAGGAGTTTAATCGTCTGTCCTCGGAAGCAAGGTAACCCTGTATCTAGCATCAGTGACACCAAAGATATAATTGCTTCATGGTATGGCCTGAAATCATAATATTTATAACACAATTCATTTCCAAACAATGGAAAATCCAGTTCATTTCCAGATTTATTACTCATACAAATATTTCATATACAATCAAAATAACTACTAAAGAACAAGTAAGAAGGGGAAAAACATGAGGAGGAAAAATGTCTACAAAATGAAGTATAACCATTACCTAACAAAGCATCTACATAAAGCCATCGACGAGATCTATTTGTGAACTTGAAATGCAGCTACAGATGAATTACATAATAAAACAGAAAGATTATCAAGCTCTTAGAACCAACATCTATTTTCTGGAGATGAGAGAAGAGGGAATGAGAAAAATATTACAAGTTTTTACAATTTGAACCTAAAATCTTCAGCCTATTTGTACCTCATGGAAATAAATGTGAACTTAGGCTGTGAAACAGCTGTAAATTGCAATTTAGTTCCAACAAAGGTGATAACTTTCATTACACCACACTTGTTCAGTTTGTCTCAGCACTTCATTCATTCTTCTGCTTACTTACTAGCAACAGTAAACAGACAAAGGAGAAATAACTCATTTCCCCATATGTGTTAACTTGTTATGGCCAGATAGTTCTCTCACATTCATGGGTGTTAACCTGTCTGTGCTGGGCAATTCTCTTAGGCTCACTGATATGTCCACAGATTCATGGGTGTTAACCTGTCTGTGCTGGGCAATTCTCTTAGGCTCACTGATATGTCCACATGCATGTGGAATGAACTGTTGCTTATTGTTTGCTGCCACATTTTTACAATATTGCACAACTTCAGTACCCTCAAACTATGGCTGAGAATGCTGTTTAACTTGTATCCTTAGTGGATACCCCTTCTCAGTTCATCAGTAGATGGCAGAGTCAAATAAAAAGAAATTCTGGTTATACGTAAAGGCTGTTAGTGCTCAGCCACTCGTGAATGAGACTGGAACTGAAATTAAGAGTAGCAAAGAAAAAGCTGAAATGCTTAATTCTGTTTTCAAATGTTCCTTTAAAAAGGAAGGCCCAGGAGAACTGCTCTAATTTAACCCTCATACCACAGTACATGTTAGTGATATTGAGGGACTTCTAACATCATTAAAAATTTCTGTACATCCTTCTGTACTGTTACACAAGTGAACCTGAATACGAAGGGGTAAAGAGCCTCTAAGTTGGGTTATCAAATTTCTACTGAAAAGAAACATCCATTCTAAAAAAGTAATGATGATAGATATTTTATGAAAAGACTTTCCTACTGGTTTTTTCTTTATGCACTTTTGTGGAAGATGAAATCAGACACTATGCTACTGCCACAAAGGAAACAAAAGAAGAAGGTAAGATTAATGTTTAATGTCCGGTGAATGATGAGGTCATTGGAAGCAGTGCCCTGACGGGGGAAGGAAATTGATGCTGTGCTTTTCAGAAATACCATTGTGGCAATTGCCTTAAATGATTTAGGGAAACCACAACAGCCTAAATCTGCATGGCCAGACAGAGATTTGAACTGCTGTCCTCTCAAAAGTGAGTACAGTGTCTGAACAAATGTGCCATCTCACTTGGCATGAAGCAAAAAACAAAGCTGCTTCAATGAATTTAGAGCTTACTGAAAATAGATAATAAAGTGCAGAAATGTGATGAAATCTTGAAGAAAAAAAAAAACAGATTATTAGTAGGATATTCTCTTAAGATAACTGCCCTCAACATGGGGTCCAAGTAACCTGTCCCTCCTTTCCAGACTATCCACCCTTTCCCCATGAGAGATGAACTGACAGTTTTGAAAGCCAGGGATCTCAGTGGTACTGGAATTTGCCTCCTGAAGGTAGTAATGGCCACCTGTACTGCCTTATGACTACAAATAACATACTGCCCAAATCATAGTTTGGCTTCCTCTAGGGTTCTGATACTGAAGAGGATATTTACACATATAGAGAGAATGTATTGATTAGACAATGGATTACAAGCTACTGGTAGATGCTGTAATATGCCACAGGCATTTTACAGTATAAATCACAACATCCTCAAATGTAAATCACAAAGAAAGGTCCTCGTATCATGATGCCAGAAATAACTTTGTTGTTCCTCAACAAAATATTGGAAAACGGGACCTCTCGCCAAGTTACTGCCACTCCCACCAATAATGGTCATCTGGAGGGGGGAGTTGGGAAGGAAGAGATCATGCTTCCCAATCACAGCACCATTCCAAACGAAGCTGTTTGTATTGTGGTGTTAACAGCAGCCCATGTAGAGGACAATAACTGCCTACTCCAGCTGCTGCTAATCTCTGACCAATGGTTCAGCATGATACAGAATGTTGAGAGATTTCACTATTTTTTCTCAAAGAACTGGTGCAGATCTAATAGGGAATGGTGTGCTTGATGTGCAATATGTTTATCCTTCCTTGTGTTATCATGCAATGCAACATCATACCACTGTCACATTCAAATGTCCCACAAATGTGGATACTGCGTGATTTGACCAGGTGGCCAAATTGTCCTTCCACCCTCCCCCAAACTTGTATACAACTGGTACAGTCCTTGTACAGCATCTGGATTTTTCCTACTAGTTCTTCAAGCACATTCCTTTCCTCAAGCACTCCCAGATCTCCTCTCTTGCAACACTATCATATACCTTTTTTTACATCTACAAGCACAATTAACAGGCTCTTGCCTTTCTCCCAGTATTTTTCCAAGAGTATGTGGATACTGAAAATTAGATCCATTGTTGATCTATTGCTTCTAAAGCCACACTGCTCCGCTTCCAGCTGCGGTTCTATGATTTTTGTCGATCTTCACTCTATGATCTTCTCTAAAATTGCAACCCATGCAAAAGCATGTTTATTCCTCTTTAATTAATGGGCTTCAATCTACTGCCTTTCATAAACAAAGGTATTACTGACCCCCTTAATCCAATCTGCTGGCATCTTGTTGTCTTTCCACTCTGCACTGTGTGTTCTGTACATTTATTGTAGGCCCTGCATGCCTGCTGCCTTTATCATATCCACATTCTCTTCACCTGCTCCCGCATATTTTCCTTTAGGTGTAGATTGTAAGGCTGCCTTTTTCTGCCCAATGGGAGTTTCTTCACTGTTGGTGTGAGTATTTGGTTCTGTGTTATGTTCTTCAACTGATCTATTAAGCAGTTGGTCAAAATTGTCCTGACAGGTATTCTCTGAAGTTATTTTCTTTTCTTACTAGATTCACATTTTCTTCTTCAAGTGCCTTTACAGTATTCACCAGTTCCCTTTTTACCTCTGATAATACTGTAGAGAAGTTTCTCATTGCATCTGCTATCCACCTCCAGTTCCTGCATTAATATCTTCCATGTCTTGGCCTTCTCTTTTGTAACAGTTCTTTAAACTTCTTATTCCTTATTTCAGTATATTTGTTCCAGATCTCTTCTCTTGGCTTCATTTCTAGTAGTTCTGGTTCATTTTTCCCAATCCCTTTCTTTTTGTTAAAAATTACATTGTAATAGTGCTATTCTCACTCTTTCATTCCATGTTTCTTGTTTGTGATTAACTTTTTCTTTTGCAAATGAAAAATGTATAAATATCTCCACTCCGGCAATGCCTTTGAATACCATATCACTTAGTTTATGTGGAAGGAACATTAGTATATCAACTGCTTGTACATGAATCTTGATTATGTACACTCCTGGAAATGGAAAAAAGAACACATTGACACCGGTGTGTCAGACCCACCATACTTGCTCCGGACACTGCGAGAGGGCTGTACAAGCAATGATCACACGCACGGCACAGCGGACACACCAGGAACCACGGTGTTGGCCGTCGAATGGCGCTAGCTGCGCAGCATTTGTGCACCGCCGCCGTCAGTGTCAGCGAGTTTGCCGTGGCATACGGAGCTCCATCGCAGTCTTTAACACTGGTAGCATGCCGCGACAGCGTGGACGTGAACCGTATGTGCAGTTGACGGACTTTGAGCGAGGGCGTATAGTGGGCATGAAGGAGGCCGGGTGGACGTACCGCCGAATTGCTCAACACGTGGGGCGTGAGGTCTCCACAGTACATCGATGTTGTCGCCAGTGGTCGGCAGAAGGTGCACGTGCCCGTCGACCTGGGACCGGACCGCAGCGACGCACGGATGCACGCCAAGACCGTAGGATACTACGCAGTGCCGTAGGGGACCGCACCGCCACTTCCCAGCAAATTAAGGACACTGTTGCTCCTGGGGTATCGGTGAGGACCATTCGCAACCGTCTCCGTGAAGCTGGGCTACGGTCCCGCACACCTTTAGGCCGTCTTCCGCTCACGCCCCAACATCGTGCAGCCCACCTCCAGTGGTGTCGCGACAGGCGTGAATGGAGGGACGAATGGAGACGTGTCGTCTTCAGCAATGAGAGTCGCTTCTGCCTTGGTGCCAATGATGGTCGTATGCGTGTTTGGCGCCGTGCAGGTGAGCGCCACAATCAGGACTGCATACGACCGAGGCACACAGGGCCAACACCCGGCATCATGGTGTGGGGAGCGATCTCCTACACTGGCCGTACACCACTGGTGATCGTCGAGGGGACACTGAATAGTGCACGGTACATCCAAACCGTCATCGAACCCATCGTTCTACCATTCCTAGACCGGCAAGGGAACTTGCTGTTCCAACAGGACAATGCACGTCCGCATGTATCCCGTGCCACCCAACGTGCTCTAGAAGGTGTAAGTCAACTACCCTGGCCAGCAAGATCTCCGGATCTGTCCCCCATTGAGCATGTTTGGGACTGGATGAAGCGTCATCTCACGCGGTCTGCACGTCCAGCACGAACGCTGGTCCAACTGAGGCGCCAAGTGGAAATGGCATGGCAAGCCGTTCCACAAGACTACATCCAGCATCTCTACGATCGTCTCCATGGGAGAATAGCAGCCTGCATTGCTGCGAAAGGTGGATATACACTGTACTAGTGCCGACATTGTGCATGCTCTGTTGCCTGTGTCTATGTGCCTGTGGTTCTGTCAGTGTGATCATGTGATGTATCTGACCCCAGGAATGTGTCAATAAAGTTTCCCCTTCCTGGGACAATGAATTCACAGTGTTCTTATTTCAATTTCCAGGAGTGTATTTTTGTTTTTCTGACATGTTACATATCTTCGAGGAAGTCCTCAGTCTGAGACTACAGAATGAATAATATCCGTAATCTAATCTGTATTATTCATATACTGATGAGCCATTATGGCCACTGTCACCCACGAGACAGAATTTCAGCTAATAGCATTATGGATGTGAAGTGTAAGGAAAATACATACGCAGAGATGAATGGGGAATCATTCTAGTGTTATAGGCTACAAATGGAGAAATCCACTGACATAAGCAACTTTGATGTGGGACAGACTGTTATGGCCATGTGCCAGAGAATGAGCACCTCAGAAACAGGGAAGCTGATCAGCTGTTCTCGTGGTGCTGTTGTCAGCATCAATAGAAAATGGTTGAAGAATGATGAAACCATGAGTAGGTGACATGGTGTTGGATATCAATGTCTCACTGCACAATGCAGAGTTGTGGCTTGCCTGCTCTGTAAAGTGGGACAGGTGGCTATCTGAATCAGATCTGATGACAGAGTACAATGCTGATGCAGGACCAAGTGTTTTGGAGCACACCATTCAATGAACATTGTTAAACATAAGGCTCCAACTCCCCACATGTTCCCTATAGTCAATTATGGCTGCAGTAGGCTCAGTATAATGCAGCAGAATAGGGCAGTATGAAACAAAGAGAACGATACCATATATTTTGGGATTCTATTACGTTATCTTTACGCAAAGTCATATACATCCAGAACATTCAACTGTATTGTCTGACACTTACTACATCTATGAAAACTAATTAATAAGGTGCATAATACACAAATCCAATCAATTCATATATTGCAAACCCAGAACATGTTACATCAAATGTAAACATACAAGGAGAACATTATTTGTAAGAACAGGACACAAAAAGGCTGCAGTAATAATGATGGAACTCAACGTAAAGAGACTGAAATCATGTCAAGCATCAAACATCATGGCGTAACTACAAAGTAATTAAGGGATGTGGTCGTACTATTGTTATCAGTGAATATTTCATGAAATTTTGATACAAAAACTGATTTATTTCAGCATACTAAATATATAAAATTTGTTGTCATCATTTGTCAAGCAAAACACCATAATTAGTGTCATGAAAGCACATAAATGCCAATTGTAAGTTTAATTATGTACAGTAGAAAAAATACATAAAAAGGTTGTGTCACTGTTGTATGTTATATAAGCACCACAATCAGTAGACAAATGGCAAGTGCAGTTCAGATCAGCTTTCTGATTGGTATTACATCACTCCAGTATGAGACTTTATGATGAGAAGTCTGAGTGGTATTTTTAGAAATAAATATATAAAAGATTAATTCCAATGTGTTGGCTACAACATTTAGAAATTAGTGTACTACAGAAACTGTCTTCATAGCTGTATGTGGTTACCAAGAATGTTTCATAAAGGAAGGATTATTTATTTGCTGGAGAGTTATGCCATCTTTTCATGGAAAGCAGAAAATCCAAAATTCTAATGTAAACGGATAGATAAAAAAATCTACTCACCAAGTGGCGGCAGGAGAACACACACATAAAAAAAGGTTTTACTTATGCAAGCTTTCTGAATCAGTGGCTTGTCCTTCTGGCAAAAGGGTTGAAGGGGAAGAAAGAGGGGTGAAGGGAAAGGAACTGGAGAGGTTTAGCAAAAGGGGTAGAGTTGGAAAAGTCACCCAGAACCCTGGGCCAGGAGAGACTTGCCAGAGAGAATGAGCAGAGATAAATATGTAATCATTCTTGTAATATGGGCCACAAATGGGGAAATCCACTGACATAAGCAACTTTGACATGGGACAGATAGTTACGGCCCTGCGTCAGAGAATGAACATGAAGGAAATGGAGAGGCTGGTCACTTGTTCATGTGTTATTGTTGTCAGCAGTCCTGTATGGTAAGTATTCCCACAATCCTGTGTTCTGGGTGACTTTTCCACACACCTCCCCTTTTCCTAAACCTATTTTGGCAAGCAGAACAAAAAGAAAATTTTATGGAAGGATTTGGACAATAATACCTTATTACCCTGGCTGGGGATACAGCCTATACAGGTGGAAAAGAACCAAATTAAAGTGAATAACTGAAAATACAATAATTTATACAAATGGCTACAAACATTTACACAGGAACAATTTAAGAATCAAGGTAAATGAACGACTGAAATGAAACATAATTTATGTAATTAAAATAAAGTCTTGCATGGAAAAATAGAGGGAATGACAGGTGAAGTGATTAAGGGTGTAGAACAATCAAAATGTACACTAAGTAACAATTTAGAATTGTTATTGAATGGACTAAGACAGTCGCTGGGGGATAAACAACATATTACGAATAATGAACAAACAATTTGAGATACAAGATATCAAACTTTAGTTACCAGTTGGCAGTATCACAAAAAGGACTTGGAAAATAAGACTGGGATCACAAACAATTAGATGCATAGGATGTTCTAGTCAAAAATAAGACTGTAAAGATAGAATCAGATTAAATAAATAAATTTGAAAATATTTGTATTGTAGAAAATTACATTTAGTTGGAAGAGACTGAAAACATAACTTTTGACTTGTTAGAGTTCACTTTAGTGGAAGCAGTTTGTCAACAAAGTGTTACACACCTCAGAAATGTAGTTGGAAATTTTACCTGTGTTAGCAAAAACAGAAGTAAAAGTACTTAAAGAAATTAAAATATCAGAAAATTAAACTAAAATGAATATATTTGAACAAGTGTGAGCTATTAGCAAGTATGTCTGTTAAAGATTTTTCAAATGATGATACTCTGTAACTCATAAACTTAAACTATAGAACAACAGGTTATTCCAAATGTAATATGCAATGTAAATGTTTCTTTGCCTAAACAAAAAAAAAGCTAATAATGTTACCATGGGAATGCAAAAGTGTATGGGTTTGTGAATTGTAAAACTGAATAGTAGCTATATAGTGTACATTTATGCATATATCTGACACGGGGACCCTCCAACAGATTTTGGGGTGCTTCAAATATGTTGTAGGGTTTTTTAGCGATGGGCCTTGATTTTTGAGAAAATAGATTTTGAAGTTCACTGGGTGCATTGTATACCCGTAACATTACATATGCTCTGAGCAAGTCAGTGTAGCACAGCAGTAAAGGTTCATGACTACCGTGCTGGAGGTACCATGTTCCAATCCTGCTCGTGTACTTTTTTTTTCCCAAAAATCGTCCTAATTTTTCAATTTTATTTCAAAGAATATCAACAAACAGTGTAAGGTGTGTGAAATTATAAAGATATAATCAGTTATTCATTTTTTCAAATATTCATTCCGTTTGTAGTTTGCAGTTGGAGTTCCAAATGTTCGTTCAATGGTCGCTTCTTGTATTACCTGAAATCGATCTCCGCCCATTATCATTCCCTCTCCCGTGAAAACCATTAGCCATCATGAGAACCCTAGCTCCTAGTTGTGGCCAATGAGGATGCGAATTGCATTCCTTTATGTTCGCATCTAACTACAAGCGTCAGTTGCTTGGAATATATGTAATGTTACGGGTATACACAATGCGCAATGAACTCCAAGATCGATTTTCTCAAAAACCAATGCCCGTCGCAAAAAAACCAGATAGCCAGGTACTCAGGGTAAGTGCCTCTACAACATATTTGAAGCGCATCAAAATCTGTGATTTACAGCATGGAGGGTCCCCTTGTGAGTGGTATCTGTTCTGTCAGACACATCTGACAGATTGTACATCACTCATTATGATGCTGCCTTAAAACTCCAATATTAATTTTGAAGCACCCAGTACTTATGTGCACATACTTCAATGCATTGAAACAATTGTATTTGGTGGAAACTATTTATACTATCTGTCAATTATTATTATTGTTATTATCACCACCACCACCACCACCACCACCACCACCGTCATCGTCATCATCATCATCATCATCATCATCATCTGAGATGCATAATTATCTAATAACTGCCACAATGTACAGAAGATTACCATTTATAATCCACAGTTTATGCCGCAGCACCTATGTACACTATGTTGACTACAAGATGAAGAGATGATTGTACCAGGAAGGGACAATCCAAAATAAGACTGATGTGCCAATGAAATTCAATGTATTCAAATAACTGTATATCTGTGAAGGTATACATAATTGCTCCAAGTCAATTTGCCGGCTAGTGTTATTGACTAACCAAAGTAAAATTGGAGAGGCAAATAAGAAGAGAATTTATATTTCTTTTGAAACTTATGCTGTCATACTGTGAAAACCACCAAATGAATTGACAAAACAATCATATCTATTACGTTTGGTAATAAATTTAATTAGTATTTTGGGTATCTTGTAAATCTTGGCAGCACAAACACTATATGCATTGCCAATGCTGTAACAAGATATACTAATTACAAAGACTCTGTGTATACAGATAAGTTGTATTATGTGAAACACAAATGATTTAGTCATATACTTTTACTCTTTAATACTACTATTACCTGAGAGAGTGAACTTTTCACTGTGTGATATTAGAAACTGTAAAGTCTAGTCATGCATTTCAATAGTTTAATATTATTTATGTTTTTCTGCGACTGTGGTTTGTCTGAATGGAGACTAAATAATTTTTCAGAGAAATACATAAGAGCTGAGTACAACTGAGGAGAAGTGGCATACTGAATGGTGATGGTTCATACACGAATCCTGGACTGGCTTGCAAGTTCATGGATAGAAAGAAGGTGCTTTATGCAAAAAATATAAGTTAATAATTTATGTAAAGAAAAAGTAATTATTATATATAGATTGTGTGGGATTAAAATTTGAGAATAAACTGAAAAAATACTAATATTTCACGTAAAGTTTTATGTAATGTGAACAATAGATTTGTTGAAACTTTATATCACAAATGCACACAGACACTACAATTACTTTATACGACAAACTTTCTATGCTGGTGCATGAATGCCATGATAAAGCCTTGCCCATAATAATTCCAATGTGTTGTCTATATCATTTAAAAATCAGTCTTTAATAACAATAAATTTAATAATGAGTCTTTCCCAAAATCTACCCCTTTTCTTAGACCTCTCCAGTCCTTTTCCTTCACCCTCCATCCTCCCCCTTCAACACCTCTGCCTGAAGGAGGAGCCACTGGCTTTGAAAGCTTGCCAATCACAACAGTCTTTTATGTGGGCATTCTGCCGCCGCTTGGTGAGTAGGTTTTTGATCTATCCAGTTAAATAATTTTATCAATAATTGATTGTTTCCATAGCTATATTTAATAATTAGTGTACCACAAAAATTGTCTTGTTATGCTGTATGTGGATACTGGCAAGCATCATAAAGGAAGTATTATTTATTTTCTGGAGAGTTACACTGCCATTTCGGCGGAAAGCAGAGGCAAAAGTTAAGTGTTCAAGTTTATTTGCAGAAGCATAGAAACATTATAATGGGATCATCGAGATACGACCCCAGATGAATAGAAGTATGTCATCTGGGTGGATGAATCACATTTATTGACAGTTTGATGGTGTGTCACTTAGGTGAACAGCTGCTTAAAACACGTACCATGCCACAGAAAGAGGCCGGTGGGTGCGTTAGTACACTACGGGGAGCATTCACCTGGGCTTCTGTGAGACCTGTGGCAGTAATCCAAGGTACTTGACAGCTGTGAACTACGAGAACATTATTGCAGACCATCAGCATCCATTCATACTTGATTGTCTCTCTGGAACAATGGCACTTGCAGTGGAATATCTCTCTATGTCATAGGCCAGAATCGATTTGAGGAGGATGATAATGAGTTGATGTTGTTGATATCTTGGCCACCAAATTTGGCTGATCCCAATCTGATGGAACACATTTAGGAGATTATTGGGTGCCAGCTATGCGCTGACAAACCATTGGTTCATAATTTACAGGAACTGTGTGAAATGAGCAAAGACATCTGGTGCCACATGTCTCCGGAAGCCTACGAAGAACTTGTCAAATTCATTTCACATAGAAGCACTGCTGCGCTGAATTCCAAAGGTGGACCAACATACTATTGCACAGGTCATCATATTTTGGCTCGTAAGCGCAAAACTGATTATTTGACACATTATGAGCATTTGTCAGTACCTTGTGTGCAGCCCGATAATGACTTGTAGAATGTTCCATCACTTGTAAGACAAAGGTGTTACCTACAATTAAAATTCATGTCTTGCATTATGAAAGAGCAGTTATCGTTCGTTTACAAACCTGACAGCCAAATATGCCTGCACACAAAGTTCCATAAACCACCGGAATGGTGCAGCTTCCATTTTGCCTCCCATGACCATCACCATTTCATCTGTCAGCTTGATATCTGGTTCAAAGCCTAGATTTCCACCAGGTGAGCTCTCAAACATGAAGCCAAAATCTGTGTGTGCAATAAAGGAGTTAATAACAATACAACCAAACATCACTTGCAAAATTTTGTAAAGTGTAGGTGAAGAAATACGCACAAAATAGAATCAGTATAATGCTCACCGATGTGGATTATATGGCCTTCGGTGTCCAACATGATATTCCCATTGTGTCTGTCTTTTATTTGCAGCAAGTAGCCTATAACGCTGTAGGCAGCCATTGACTTGATGAAGTTACGCCTTGCTTTCTACACAAAAAAATTAATAAATATTTAAATATTTCTTATTTTAAAAGAAAATAAAAACAATGCAAGACAATAGTGTGTACTTTAATGTAGGTAGTAGCAATTTTACTTTTGTTTCCGTATCACAAAAACCATTTAAAATGTCAAACACTGCTTATTTATTATAAGTTCTTACAGACTTTATTTTTCAATGAAAGGAACAACTAGAAACTTCTATACAGAAATGTTCAATAGAAAGTTTTAGAGGAGAAATTTAAAACAGAAGATTCAAAGGGCGTGCCACCAAGCCACTGACTTCAAATACATCCAGAACTGTTGACGATACTAGCAAATGTCCTGTCATCCAATGTTGACATGGAACTGCAGGTTAAATTGCACCTTGTTTGGCAGTGAGACCTTCAAATTTAAGAAATCTGTATCCTTTTCACAAAAAATATCACAGTAAGCTACAACAAACATCAAAACCAGTACAAGTCTCCTTCAAGGACTCGTAAATTGCGTTTAAAAAGTACATAGTTTCATTCTTTACTTAACACAGTTGCATCAGTATTGTACAAAAGTTATGAGTATTGGCAATACAGCAAAACATCCTTCATCCCATTACCAAGCATTGTTTTAAATTCTTCAACATTTCTGACAATATTTGAGATTAACAGCTTAACTGTGTAGCTACACTTAAACATCAGTAATAGATTTTTCCTGTTTTGCTTTTTGAAGGAGGCTAGAGTGCTGTAAATGCTATGTGAATCATAAGTATGGAAATTAAAAATCATTTGAAAGTTAATTGCAGTTTTACAAATTACAATGACTCTATGCTAAATGACAATCAATTTCATGAATGTACCAATGGGAGTCAGTACAAGATAGGTACACCTTAGTAACAGCCTTACTATTAAATTCTGAGAGCTCACATTTTGATATGAATCCAGAGACTACCACATCCTACAAAATATGTCTCACATAATGACTAGGAGAGAAAATTACACAAATAAATTTGGTCATGTTAACAGAATCTTCCGGTGGTTCTTGGTAGAACAATAATTATATTATCAATAAATATAATAATAATAATACTAAATCTGGTCTTGCTAATCTGTGAAGCAAAAAAGAAGGGTTTGGGAGGGAGGGAAGGGGGGAGGAAAGATTATGGTACACTATGTACCATTGGACATTTTGTGACGTGCAGATGTAAATGTATAAATTCCTTTGGTATTTTATCACCACAATTTTTAATGAAAAGGGGAAGACAGAAAATTACCTGAAATTCCTTTGTTTTCTCATCACCATAGGTCTTAATGAAATATTCATACATTCCAAAATCAGTCTGTCGCCCAAGCTGATCTCTTGATTTGGCGTTGGGCACACACTCAATAACACCACACTGAAAAAAAAAAAGAAGCTCAAATATCAAGAACCAAGCTAATCTTGTTCTCCATAACCATGACAAGACACACACAAAAGATGTCTAAATTGTATCATAAGCTTATGCTACGTAGATTAGAAAAAAAATGGATGGAGCAGATAATTCTGAGTATAAAGGCTGAGGCTGCCTGTCTAGTTAGGAGGGGGAAGGAAAAGTAGTTGTGATAGTACTCAAATGTGCAGCTTCTATAAAAATATTTTCAATTGAAAAGGGGGAAAAAGAAAGATATTTGAAAGTGGCTTGCCCATTTTACAGAAAAGGGGTTCTGTTTCAGTTACTTGGTTCATATCCCAGCTCTCAAATTATTTCTTCATTATCTCCATGTTTACAATGGGAATCACTAAGTCACAAGAAATTACAAATATACAGGGTGATAATAATTAAACTTCCAAACCACTGTAGAAATAACACCACTGGTCATAATGACATCAAATTGCAACAGAATATTATCCCAATCTATAAGAACGGTGAGAAAAATAATGTAGAAAATTACACAACATTATCACTGTTCTCTGTGTTTCATAAACTTCTGCAAACATTAATTTATCAAAGATTAATTAATTTTCTGGAAAGGGATCAAATCCTCTCTGATGCTCAGCATGGCTCATGGAAGAATAAAAAATGACTGCTACATGTACAATTACATACACTCCACCTTAGATGCTCTAGATAAAAAACAAAAAGCAGTTGGGATCTTCCTATATTTTCAAAGGCATTTTATGTCACAGACCACAAAATTATACTATACAAACTGCAGTCCTATGACATCAGAGGCACCCTTCTGAACTGGTTCAACTCATATTTATAAACAGGAAACAGAAAGTAGCAATAACAAAAAATGATCAAGGGCATGTGGGAACTTACTGCTATGATTATAAAGATATTGCACAAGGTGTCAGGATTCAATTCTTGGACCAATTCTGTTCCTTTATAATAAGTAATTTATCCCTGAACACCAATGCCAATACCAGTCCTTAGCAGTAGAAATGCTCATGAGTTCCAAGGGGTCACAACTGAAGGTACAGGTGAGTCAGGGAAGATGACTGTTTTGATAGAAATAACCTGATACTCACCACAAAGAAAACCACCTTCCTGAAGTTTCATCTGATAATCAAGAAATGTATGCCCAATATGAAAATACATGGCTCTGTAATATCACCTGCAGCAGACAAGATTTTTAGGCCTGTGTATCCAGATCAACTTAAAATGGCTAACATACACCGGCAAAACTAACAGTAAGCTGAATAAAGTGTGCTGTCTTGCACATCCTTGCATACCACACAAGACTACTATATTCTGGGCAGGCTCTACACACAGCTTCAGCATTCTTCACACTCAGAAGATGACTATGAATGTAATTAACAGCACAAAGCCAAATGACAGCTGCAAACCTCTCTTCCAAAAATCACTGTTGGCAGTATCTACATATTATAAACATTTACATATTATAAATATGTCAGTTTGTAAAAATGTGAATAATCATAATCATGGTATACGAAAGAAAATGAAACTTCATTTTCAGGGAATGTGTATCTCTGGCTTTAAAATTTCACCATTTAACGAAGGCATTCAACTTGCCAACAGCCTGCCATCAGAAACAAATCTGGAAACTTTTTTGCTTTATCATAGCTTTTACACTGTATCTGAATTTTTGGGTCATATATATGTGAAAAAAAAGCATGAAATCAATTGCAGGAATTATTTCTGTAAAATAAATAAATGCTAATGTAAAATAACACCATATGCAACTGCACCAACTGTGTGCTATACTTTAAGTAAGTAAGTGTGTGTGTGTGTGTGTGTGTGTGTGTGTGTGTGTGTGTGTGTGTGTGTGTGTGTGTGTGCATGGGGGTGGGAGGGGAGGGGAGGGGAGGGGAGGGGGGAGGGGAGGGAGGGAGGGAGGAGGAAATGTGAAATTTTAATATCTTCGTAATAAGTTGTAATATGTGACTATGGCAACCAGGCATTTGTTTTGTATATGCGTGAGCTGGCTGCGAAACTAAAACTACATTGTAATATATAATACTTATGTAAAATCATGTTATGTAAATTACAATCACATCATACTATGACTTGTTCGGTATCATATCTACACCTACATTTACATATACACTTTGCAAACAACTGTGAGGTACATGGCAGATGGTTGTACCAGTTATTAGGGCTTTTCCCTATTCCATTCCCAAATGGAACATGGAAACATTGGATGCTGAAATTCCTCTGTGCATGTTGTAATTAAACTAATATTGACCTCACTGTCCTTGTAGGAGAGATGCATAGGGGACTGCAGTAAATTTCTAAAGCAATCAGTGAAGACCATTTCTTGAAACTTTGTGAGTAGGCTTTCTTAGGGTAGTGTATGTCTACCTACAAGTGTGTGCCAGTTCAGTTTCTTCACTTACCCATAGGCCAGACATACATGTGACCATTTGTAATGCCCTTTTCTGTATATATTCAATATCCTATATTAGTCCTACTTTGTACATGACCCAAACACACTTGGGCAACGTTCTAGGATGGGTTGCACGAGTGATTTTTAGCTATGTCTTTGTACACAAATTGTGTTTCCCTAGTATTCTACCAATGAACTGAAGTCTGCCATCTGCTTTACCTATAACGAGCCTATGTGATGGTTCCATTTCGTATATGTATAAAATGTTAAACCAAAGTATTTGTGTGAGTGACCAATTCCAACTGTGACTCACTGAGACTATAGTGGTAGCATACAACATTTTTCATTTTGTGAAGTGCATCATTTTATATTTTTCATCATTTCAAGCAAGTTGCTAATCTTTGTATCACTTTGAGATATACTGCATGTTTTATGCATCATCATGTGTATGTCTTGTCCCAGAATGATTTTGAGGACAAATACCATAAAATAGAGTGAATAGGGGCATGACAGTGACTGTGGACAAAAGTTGGGACAAAGTAATTAAATGAAACAAATCATTTGTGTATTGTCTAAGGTGTTGTGAATAGTGAAGTAATGATGGACAATCTGTTGTCTACAAGATTTTTTGCCACCAAAATTGTGTCTTTATATTTGTCATGTTGGCAGACATTATACTGAGCTGATAATCTGCACAGAATTTTATTACCTCTTAAAACCGTATGGGTTTCCGAGATTGGCCTGTTATTGAATTAATATTCTCAGTCCAGTGTATTTGCACATAACAAACATATAGTTAGCTTCATTCTGAAAGCAATGATTTAATTTGTTTTTTTAAGTAATGTTGTGTAGTTACATCGGCGTGATAGACAGGACAAAAAATACCACAAGTACCTACTGGTAGCACATTTTTCTTAAAAATATCTATTTTTAACAATTTTGTTTACTCATTTGTTAACCTAACCTCAATGTTAACCTCTCTCCAGGTGATTCATGATGCCTAGGACATACAAAAAGAAACCCTCGCTCAAGTGTACATTGTACTGTCGATGAGATGATGGTAATGCAGGTTGTTCAAACAGTTGCATATGGAATGTTCAAAAGGAAATCAGGAAAAAAACTGAAATATCTAAGTGAGCCCCACACTGTTACATGTGGCAATCAAAAGATATTCCTAGTGGGAATACTGAGTTCAAGAATAAAGGTAGTGAAACTTGGCTTTCTAAAAATCTTGAAGTAAACCTTGTTGAATGCCTTATAATTTAAGGCTATCGTTGGCGTGCCTTTCACTTCCATTGATTCATAAAATGTCACTTGGTCAGAGAGAGCATGTATTTAATTAAATTTAAAGACAACATGCCCAGATATGAGTGGGCACTTGGCTTCCTGACTAGATACAAAGCTAAACTCTCTAAACGCTTGTGTCAAAAGGAGCCAAGCAAAAGTGTCCCCATCAATTATCAATACTTTCTTTGATGAGCTGACAGCATCAGTGGAAGGTAATGGAGCGAGTGTTACTCTAGTGGACTTTGTAGTTTTTGACATTGTGTGGCACCATGTAATACTCCTGAATTTAACAAATATTTTGTGTAACTCTGTATCATTTACTTTGTATCACTGTGAAGTCAGTGTCATTTATATAAAGAAAATATCTATTTTAGAATAAGTTGGTTCACAATAATCTGTCACACTGTAACAACTGTACACTAGTTGTTGCGCCCTGGTGCTAATATACATTTTGTAATGTCACCTGGCAGCAAAAATGTTTTCTTGTTCTGTGCTCTGCAGAGTTATGTCAGTAATCCATGAATTTCTGTTTCATGTACAACTGGAAATATATATCCACGTGCGGCAATAGCTCCTGGGTACATGTAGCATAGTTTGTGCCAGGTGTTTTTCAATCAAAGTGGAATGCTATAGCCAAGTATTACTATGTAATAAAACACTTTTTTATCTGATTTTTTGTAGATCTCTGATGATGGATAAATTCCAAAATGCATGATATGAGCAATAAAGTCATTCTTTGCCTGATGTTTGACTTTGACCTAGTGACCTAGTCAGCCTGAATGCACAACTACTGATTATTATAATAGTGGTTGCCTGCCTTCTGCATGAGTTTGCATCACATTTATATCAAAATAAATACCAGTTCCATATCACCCCAACCATGAGGGGAGTATTGATACAAACAGAACATATATACAGGGTGTTTCAAAATGAATATACAGATTATAAATAACACATCAAATGAAAGAGCAACTCAAACAGATTTGTTTGTATACTTATGCGCAAAGGGAAGAGTATGGAACGACCAAGAATGAACGAAAAACATCTTGAACAAGTGAGAGTCTATCACGCATAGTCCCAAGAAATCAGTTTGGCCTTGTTGTTCACAGTTATTATAAGCTCTAAAGCCTACATACTATGGTTTACATGCCACCTTGGCAAATGAAATTTTGCTGCATGAGATGAACATTTTCTGGATTGTGTTGTCTTCAGTGGTGAATCGACATTTCACCTAAATGGAAATGTGAAGACACACAATGTGTGTATCTGGGGGTAAGCAAATCCTCACGAGATGGTACAGTTGCAATGAGACTCCTCTCGGCTTTTTCGGTGAAGCAACTGTAATTGGTGTTTATCAGCAGCAAAATGGTGTGCCATCTCACCGGCATAACTCAGCACGTGACTGGCTAAACTGTGTCGTACTCGACCAGTGGTTTGACCGCAAGGTACTGGATGACAGAGCTAGTTTTATATGATCTCCATGGTCACACACGATCTGACCCATTGCTATTTTTGCCTTTGGGGGTTCATAAAGGATGATGTGTATGTCTCCACTACCAGGTGATCTATCTGACTTCAGAAACAGCACTGTTGCAACAATTACTATAGACATAGTGACCAAGGTTATGGAAAAACTTGCCTATCGACTCGATGTGTGATGATGGTGCTCACATTGAACACTTTTAAAGAAAACTGTTATAGTTGCACTTTCATTTGATGTATTATTTGTAATTGTAAGTTAAATGTAATAAATGCTACAAAGATATAAAACCTGTATATTCATTTTGAAGCACCTGTATATTCAAAAAAGGAAAAAGGAGAGCAGATTTTCATTATAGGTATGGACAACCTGAGCAGTGTTACACAATATAACAATTTATTGCTAAGGAATACCAAAGTTGTCCCTATTCACCCCAAAGTATGGTATGTACTCATAAATCACTGGCATGCAGCATGTCGCATTGGAGATCTCCCCCTGCTTTCCTTTTATCACAATTGACTGCTAGTCATTATACAAGTCCTTTTTCAAACACTTAGACAATATGGAGCATTATCTGCACAGAATATATGTCAAAGCATCTCTGTTTGCCCTCAGTCCTTAATGAAAAATTGAACACTAAAGATCTGTTTCTCACTTTAATCTGTTACAGTTATTCTAATTTCTCTTTGTTAGAAAGCATAGTCTTTTCAACTATTTATAACTATATTATATATTTCAAATAACGACACTATTACAAAAAGGATAGTTGTTATTTAACATGTAGTGGAGATGCTGCACCATAGGTAGACACAACAAAAAGACTGTCATACAAGCAAGCTTTTACACACACACACACACACACACACACACACACACACACACACACAAAAACACACACACGAGTAAGGCCTTGGCAAACAGAGAATGTGTGTGTGTGTGTGTGTGTGCGTGTGTGTGTGCGTGTGACACAGCACTCCGCGATGTGGTGAATAGCAACTATCCGTTTCATAATATTGTCATCATCCTATCCTGGAATTTCCATTGTTTGATTTTATATACTTCAAAGGTATTTTGGAAAGAACAATAAAATGAAGTTATCAGTCTGTTAAGTGTTCAGTATTGTTCAGTAAATTCATCCTTTACGGTTATCACAGTGGATTAAAGGGCTCTATCAGGATGAGGAAGGAAATAGTTATAAGTAATTTTTTCACTACTCAAAAAAACCTTCACACAAAGACAAGGAAGAAGAGAGTACAGAAAGTTGTAAAAAATAATGAAGAAGCCATCTGTCTTTTGAGGATCTTCATTCTAGAAGGAAAGTGATGTATAAAGTGGACCATAAGTTGGTCAATAGAATATGAGGAGTAAGACCTAGTTGCTTTAGTTCTACACGATAACCTAATAAAAAACAGAAATGTTGTCAATGTTTAGCATCATCATAAAAATTTATGTATTACTATTATCAAGAAGAAAATGCTAAAAATATATACGAGATTTTTCTCTGTTGCTTGTCCATGTTTCTGCATTTTTTTGAAACTTAGGATGTATAATAAAGTCTACAAAATGATTTACATGGGTCACCAACACTTACTCCAGGTGCTGTGGCAACAACTCGATATGGAAAGAGGTACAGATCCAGTCCAACCTGCTGGAAAATATTTTTGAATATTCCAATAACCTGCAGGGCTAGCATGTCCTGACGTACATCATCTCCAACCTGAAAATAAAAATGTTGTATTGGTACATTTTTTTATGATGTGACACTGTTTTTAAGCTAAAACTTTACACTAGTTTCCTTTTTCAATTAAAGTCTTCAACCCCAGGCCCAATGGACACTGTAGGAATATAAATTTTAACATAAACATGCTATATCACTTTTGCTGCATTTATACTCCCCCTAAGTGGAAGAAAATGACTACACCAACTTAGAAAGGAAAAAGTGAAACAACTCACTCTCAAATTCTTAGAACTGAATAAGCAATCCATTCACAAGAATTTGAAAGAGCATAGTAAATAAAAAATGTAACAGTCACTCACGTACTCCCTGTCTGTGATAACGTTGAGCATACATGTCCCTTCGGTTATCCTATAACAGACTGTAACTAAATGTAAGCACTATGCCTTATTATGTAGTTTAGTTTTTGGGCACCATGCGTATTTCCTAAGAGCATGTACCATGAAGGAAAGCAATGTTAAACAGTTTAACATCTCATCGATACTGGGGTTATTGAAAACAAGTTGATATTTGCAGGGAAAGGAGCCTGCCATGGCCTTCTGAAAGTAACTATAGCTGCAGAGAAATTGAAGTAAGGAAATTTTAATCCCACTTTTCTCAAACATGAGCCCGTAGCATTGATGACTATGCTACCTCACATGGAACAAATACTAAAATTGTGTTTAACCATTTTGCTGCTGTGAACGCGTATGCATATCCTGCTACACTGCTCCCCAGATGCTACAGACCCATATATGCACCACACTTGGGTTTTCCTATAGTGCTACCGACATCTGTACGTGTCCTGAGCTGCTGACCTCTCACTGCTGCAGATGAGTTACTTCCGTATCTCAGTAAATCTCAGTAAATAAAAAAGTTTCATATATTTAGCATACAACATGCAATGCCTCATTGCATGCTACCATTTGTAAAAAAAAAAAAGTTTCAATATTGTGTCATTTACGAGATACGATTGTTGTCACCACATGATTTGCAATATGAAAGGATGTGAATGGGCATATTGCGCGTGACAATCTGTTGGATATAAAACCCAATAACAAAAGGAGATATTGTTCTGTTCTCAATTTTAAATAAAATTAAGATATCTTATCACTGTCACGTATGACCCAAAATCAACCATTCACAAAGTTTATGCAATGTGTTTTTATCTCTGTGAACTCTTTAATTTCACACAGTGTTTAACTTAATTTGACACAGTGCAGGAAGTATGACTAATAACAAAAAGAAATTCAGTTCTTTAATGAGTGACAATATCAGTCTGTAAGATGTGCAAAAATCAAATTTGTTCACCTAATAACTTTTGAAAAATTGGGTGATAAGTATTCCATGTCAACCAGAATGCCATCTCTCAGCACATGCATAACAAAAGTCGCTCTTAGTATGGAATGCAGAGAGCACATCTGTGGCAGTGAAAGAGGAAAATGCAAGCAGGTTATTGATGTTACATCTTGCCTCTATCTCAAAACAACAATCAATATTAAATCAAAATTATATAAGGGAAACTAAGAGCTCGGTTTATATAAGAGCTGTACATCAAGAAACTTAACAAATGCTGTTAAAACACCCATGGTTGCTTCATCAGAAAAGAGGGAAGGAGAGGGAAAGACGAAAGGATGTGGGTTTTAAGGGAGACGGTAAGGAGTCATTCCAATCCTGGGAGCGGAAAGACTTACCTTAGGGGGAAAAAGGGACAGGTATACACTCACACACACACACATGTGGATGGATACGTGTGTGTGTCCTCTCGTCTTTCCCTCTCCTTCCCTCTTTCTTGATGAAGCAACCGTGGGTTGCGAAAGCTTGAATTCTGTGTGTGTGTTTTTGTTTATTTGTGTGTCTATCAACATACCAACGCTTTCGTTTGGTAAGTTACATCATCTTTGTTTTTAGATATATTTTTCCCACGTGGAATGTTTCCCTCTGTTATATTCAAAGATTAATTAATAACAACATCTTGCTGTATTCCAGTTATCCTCCGCCAAGCCTCTTTATCCAGCGCATCTTCCTTGTCGATGCTGTGATGTTCCATTACTCCATTTATGTGGTCTGTCCAAGAATGTCGTGGTCTTCTGCACTTACGTCTGCTGGGTGGTTTCCATTCAGAAACCTTTTTTGGCCACTGATGATCTGGCATTCTCATCATATGTCCATACCATTTTAATGATTTTCTTTCAATTCTATCAATCACTGTATCATTTGCCTTCATTGTAGCTCTTACTTCACAATTACTTTTTCTTTCGATTCTTCATATTCTGGCACTCCTATGCAAATAATCCATTTACATAGCTATTAATCTTCTTTTGAGATCCGCATTTAAGATCCATAGTTCTGATCCATAGCACAGCACTGATTCAACCATTACCTTACCTACTCTTTTCTTATTGCTGTTGGAGATATTCTTATCCCACCAATAAGAATTCATACACCCTAACACTGTTCTGCTTTGCTGTATTCTATATTTTACTCCTAAATGGCCCAATCCATTTTTATCGTATGTGCCCCGAGATATTTAAATTTCTCTACCTGTCTCATAACTGCTTTGTCACTGATGTGTACTTCAAATTTAGCATCACTATTCACCACCAGATACTCTGTTTCTGTTAGACTCATTTGTAGTCCTCACCTGTTGTATTCCTGATATAATCGTTGTATCATGAACTCAAGGTCATAATCATCTTGTGCTATAATAGTTTGATTGTCAGAAAAACTTAACGATAATATTTGTACATCAGTGACAGTGATTCCCATTCCGCTGCAGCTGTTCTTCCAATTTCGGAGAGCCACTTCTACATATAAATTGAACAAGATGGATGACATACTGCAACCTTGTTGCAAACCTTTAGTGACATTAATAGGTTCTGGTAACTTTGAACCTCGTTTAATCTATACCACATTATCTCCGTACATTTCAATATTAATTCGTAAAAGGTGATCACCCATACCTATATATTTCACAGCTTCCCACAGCTTAGATCTAGGGACTGTATTGTAAGCTTTTGCTAAATCTACAATGTGTAGCTCCTTCCCTACCGCTATAAATTTCTCCATTAGTTGTTGTAAAATAAATAGGTTGTCTGTGCATGATCTGTTCTGCCTAAGCCCGCTCTGGTCTTCCCCAATATGGTGGCCAACATTTTGTCTTATTTTTTCAAACATTATCTTGCCAAATAAGCAGCTTATTGTATAGTTGACATTAATGCCTCTACAGCAGTTTGTGTCTTTTCTATTTCCTTTATTGAAAATAGAAAGCATATACGACTTTTTCCATTCTGAGGGAATTTAAAACAGTTTTTCATCAGGCAGGTTATTCGTTTCTTCTGATATCTTCCTCCAGCCTTCAATGATTCAACAGAAATGTTTCCTGGACCAGGCGATTGGCCAGTCTTCATTTTAATTAATGCACAATTCACTTCCTTTATTGTAATGTTTGTATTTCGATCAGTTACTTCCATCTTCTCTTCATTCCCTTGTGTGTAATATGGCCTATCTTCAGTTAAAAGGTCTCCATAATGCTTTTTCCATTCCTTTTAGGGAATTAGGTTGTCTACTACTTTGTTTACTTGTATTTTCTTCATACTGGTAATAGTCCTCCACAATTCTGTTCCCACATATTGTTTTTTTCTAATTTAATTCTATTTCTTAATTCGTAATTTGTTGCCTGGTAGTTTTGCCTGTCCTGTAGTGATTTAGTTTATAACCATTTTCTGTAGAGATTTTTCTTTTCCCTAATCAACATCTTCAGGGCATCAGATATCCACGGAGAACCCCATTTACCTAGACTCTTACTCTCAGTCCCTAGTACCTCTAGAGAAATTTTTGTAAGTTCTGTTTTAATATTTTCACATCCTACTTCAACACTGTCATCTTCTGGAATCACTTTCAGTTCATTTTCTAAGCTAAGCTGAAATAAATCCTTGATGCTGAACTGTTTCCGGAGAAAGAGCTTATACCTTGCCTGCTCTAATTTCTCATGACTGCTGTGGTCAGCCACTTGTCCAGTTGTTGATGTTTTTCTCCTAAATGGTTACGTCAACTTTGCTAAAACTAAGTAGCGATCAGACCAACAGTTGTCTCCCCACATGACTCTACAGACTTGAACTACCATTTTTGGCCGTTGCTTGGTAATGATGTAATCAATTATTGATTTCTGCTGTAATGAGGGTCTCTCCCATGTATATCTGTGGATATCTTTATGTGAATTGTGTGTGTTCAGAATTTTCAAGTCATATTGGTTACAGAATTCTACAAGATTTTCTCCAGAACTATTAATGACATTTTCTCCATTATCTTCCTACTACTGCATCATTTACTTGTAAGCCAACCCTCACATTAAAATTTCCTGCTATTATTACTTTTTGGTGCTCTTTGACTTGGTTGAGTAGATGGTCTAATTTCTGGTAGAAATGGCCTTTGGTTTGCTATGCTGCATCGTCGTTTGGTGCATACACCCCTATTATAACTATTTGAATGTCATATAACTTGATGGTAATAGTGACAATCCTTTCACATAAAAATGCGTAGTCCTTGATGTAAGTGCTCAGAGATTTGTTAATTGGAATGGAAACGCCTGCTTTTGCTCGTATATGTTTATCAACTCCAGACCAAAAATGGGTGAAATTTCTCATTACCTTGTCCCTTCTTTTTTGTTTCTGACAGAATAATTATGTCCACCTTCAGTCAACTAATTTCATTCTCTATTTCAGTGTGTTTATTTGTCAGGCTTTGAACGTTCCTTGTACCAACTCTCAATGTTCTTTTCCTTGCCAATGAAGTATCATAAAGTGTTTCTATCTGATTTCCGAGGGTCCGCTTTAGATTCTCGAGCTTGTAGAAGTTTTTTGTGGGTAATAGGGTGCTGGCCCATTGACCTAACCCCCAACTTGGAGGACCAGTATTTGGTATCAGGGTTTTCTTCCCTAGGAGGGATGGTTTCACCAAACCTATAGAGATCCCCTTCCCTAGGAGGGACACATTTTGTCTGGCTCCTCCGTTGAGGCCTGTCCGGCTTGGGTGATCCTGCCAGTAGCTACGCTACCGCCGGCATAGCCCTCAACTTTGCTGGAGCATGCAAACCCTCCCACCCGGTACTAAAGGTACCTTCAATAATGCAGTGTCCCTTGAACAAGAGTTCATTTCATACGGAAAAAGATATGAAAAAGATGGAGGAAACATATGTATTGAAGGAAGAGGCAGTACTGCCACCCACAAAACAAATGAGGATAGTACAAGATGAAAAATCATTTTTACTTCATCAAAACTCAACAAATCATCCTCCATATATAAAGCAAACAGTATATAATACATTAAAGAAAATAACTGTACTAATGTAACACAATACTGGTTGGTTTTGGCACTGATGTTCTTATCATGCACATATAAAAAATACAGGTAAAAGAAAGAAACACGATAATTTGGCATCTGCCAAGCTTGGTGACCACAGACCATTAACCAAAAGGCACTGTGTAGTTCACTAAATTCTAATGGTGTTTTTAAAGCACCAATCTTAAATTTGGCTACTCGACAGTTATAATATATCATCATTACTAGCACAAGCAAGACTGGAATCACCCAAAACAAATTTTCTATGCTTGGAGCATGAACAAATAGCTGAGTATCAAAATTAAACAACAACATATCTTTTCAGTACCTTGAAAATTGCTGCTTGCCACTTCTCAATTCCTAAACCAGAAATAATATTAGATGAGTCTCTTTGTAATGGGGGTGACTGTAGCTGCTGCTGTGATACTTCCATTGCCGCAGTCTCGAGCTCATTAATGCCCATCTGTTTTACACGGAAACGTGCAAGATATGGAGCTTTTGCAGCACTGGGAAAAAACAAAAAATTGGTATTGTGGCTATATGCTGATAACACACTATAGTCTACATCACATACAAATTCATACATAATACGTCGAAGAATATACCATGCAAATGTTTTCCCAAATACATTACTGGAACAAAAAATTAGTACACCTGGAATGACGATGTCGATTTTGATCCAATGACACCCATACGCCACATTGGTGGGGAAATGGAATTGCCACACAAGTTGAAAATGCTGCATCAGTTGTGCAATGATGCTGGTATCAATGGTCATGTGAACATTCTCACACCCACAGATGAGGTTCTGGATGTCCAAGCAACACAGACGCCCATCAGGATCCTCATATTGTAAGGGCAGCAGTGGCAGATCGTACAGCTACCACAGCACAGATAAGAGGGCTACTGAGCTCGAACATGTCAACAGGAACTGTTGTGAACCGATTCTTAGCAGTGTGACTACAGGCACAAACATCTCTAGCCTGTCTTCCACTCATGCCACAGCAACGATGTGCACGGCTTGACTGGTGCCATTGGAGGATCACTTGGAAGATGGAATGGCATGGCATGGTCTTCAGCACTGAAAGCAGATTCTACCTGCAAGCAAGTGATGGTCATTTGCGCATACAACATAGACCTATAGATCTGATGAGTGCTGTCTTGTACAGTCTTTCCACTGAAGAAACACTGGCCCCACCACAGGTCTTATGGTCTGGGTTGTGATAAGTTGCAACTCTTGTTCACCTTTGATGTTTCTGAAGGGGATGCAAACCAGCACTCAGTGCATGCAGAGTGTTCTTAGACCCATTCTTTTTGCCCTCTGGCAACAGGAAAATGATGTGTTATTCAAACAGAATAATGCTCATCCACAAACTGCCCATGAAACACATTGCGCTCTGCAAGACATGCAGCAACTTTCCTGACCAACACAATCTCTGGACTTGTCTCCAACCAAGCATGTGTGGGATATGATGGGATGAGAAGTGATTAGTCCAACTCGTCAACCAACAACTCTTATAGAACTACATGAACAGGTCGACTTGGTGTGGTATAACATATTCCAGAACAGTTTTTGCCATCTGTATGATCAACTGGATGCCAGAGTCAGGTCCTGCATTGCTGCCTGTGGAGGTTACACCACATACTAATATGGGTCTTTCAGCAAGGGTCACTACCTGATACATCAGAACTGCTTGTGCTATTGATCTGTAAATGTAATCATTTCATGTACTCCACATGCACAGTTGCAACAATAAATCTTGAGTGAATTGGAAACCTCTAAAAGGGTGTACTATTTTTTTTCCAGAAGCACATGTATTACAGGCATTATAATGGTCAGATGTCTTCAAAACGAAGCTAACCTCTGCATTGGTGTACCACTTTTGTAATCTATATCCAACACCATTGCCTCAGGGTTTGACGGTAAGTAACAACCTGCTTGCACTTTTATCTTGCTAAGTGCCTCCAGACAAGCCCGTTTACGTTCTGGGCCTGCAACAATGGGAAACACATAATCTACTCTGCAGAATATTCAAAAGACTTTTCTTACAGTGGTCTAAAAACTACAAACTAGAAAGCTGTGTAAAAATAAAACAATATAAAAGTTAGTGATTGTTCGATTAAAGAGCTATTGATATTGTAATGAGTTTTCACTGTACCTTTGGGAAATGGTCTGATTTCTCCCGAGATGTTTGTTATTTTTGCAAAAAAGTCAAATTCTCGTTCATAAAACTGTTTAGCAGGCCCAGACAGTGAGGACACAATACTTTTCGTTAAAGAATCGAGGATATCATACAGTGTTGCTGCAAAAAACGGAAATATTATTGTTTGCTCAATATCAAATGCTTTTTACATTACGAGAAAAAAACTGAAAAGGGAAAATTAAAAACTGATTCAAATAACAAAATTACTACATCATTTACACTACTGCATAAATGACACAGCACATTACAAGAATTTATGCATACTTTCAAAAGCTGTGGGAGTTACATAATTCTGAATCTGCAGCCAGGATTCCATTTGTAGGTACCACCTCCTAAAAATAATAAAACTACTCATTTCCCATTAAGTAAAAGTAGTCTGTGGCAGCTGAAGCCACACTGTAGCTCCAGCTGCCATAGACTGTGGTCAGGTGTGTGAGTTGTGTTTGTGTTTGTGTGTGTGTGTGTGTGTGTGTGTGTGTGTGTGTGTTGACTATTTCTGACAAAGGCCTTGTTAGCCAAAAGCTTATTGTGATAGTCTTTTTGTTGTGCTTATCTGCGACTCAGCATCTTCATTATATACTGAGCAGCAAGTATCCTTTCATAATATAGTTACATTCTATCCTGGATTTTCCATTTTTTGAAGTAAAAGTGCCACTCTCCATGACCTACAAGCTGTAGCAGAAATTATCTCAAACTCTATGCAATAAATCAGCCAAGTTATAAGATTCAAGGATTTATGCAATACAAAGTGTACAATTTGCTCAAGCTGTTACACAGGTCAGAAGCAGAAATTCACACACATGACGACATGAACTCACACACACACACACACACACACACACACACACACCATATCTGTTTTGGAACCAGACACTCCACAGAAATTCCTAGGTAATTTTAATCGGTTGTGACTACTGGTAATTCAAGAGTCTACCCTGATAGCCTGGGTGAGATTAGAGTGTGACCTTGAAATTAATTACACAGAGAGAAATATAAATAAAATAAAAACTAGTGCAGCTGTGGAATTTCTATTTCCAAAATAAATATTTTATCAGCTATGGCTAAACCTATACAATTCTTCTTCTCAAGTAATGGGGGAGACATACATAGTCGAGTCACAAAATCAGCCACAGCAACATACACAATGAAACATGGAACATCTGTTTAACAAGGAAGATACTCATATTAAGAGAGCCCACTCCACCATTTATAAAATTCTCATGCAATAGACCCCCATGCAACATCAGTGCTACCCATGTAGAAGACACAGGTGCATGACGTTTCCGATAAATCCAACCAGCACATCCTACTTCAGTCCCATAATAAGCTATACTCTTATTCTGTCCGAGGCAGTGCCAACTGTGGAAACAGACATATCATATGCTAATGCTACTGTAATTAATACACAGCATTTTACATGCAACCGCCAATGAGCTGTCCACACATCTGAATCATAAACCCCTAACTGTGGCCTACAGCAGAGTTAACCACCTGGTAGCAAACTAAATTGCAAGGGGATGTTTCTATCACTTTCCTGCTTTCTGCATATTACTGTATGATATGCCAATGACAGGAATTCTGCTGTATTTATTCTGGTTTCGTGTAGATTGATTTACAGAAGATGAAGTTTTTGGGATTTAACACACACAATTTTGTTTCCCAGAAATTTTGTAAATTTAAACATAAACACAAGCTCATTGCACAAGATGAACTTACGATCTTTCTGCTGCATTTCTTCATCAACATACATATTAGTTTGCATGTTCCAGATCAACTGATGTGCAACAACTTGTGATTTTTTGGAAATGTATTTGATAAACTCTATCACATACCCCATCTGTAAGAAAAACGAGAATAATGTAACTTATTTTTGTAACTATAGTTTATATTGCATTAAGGATTGTCAGTCACTTCAGCCGGCTTTATAAATTTCTTTTGAAGATAAAAAAAGGTTATGTCCTAAGATACAACAGAAATTCTGTTATAAATATAACTGTTAACAACAATACTCAAACAGGAAATACGTAAACATGTATTTGCACTCTTTTAATGGTACTTTCAACATACTATACTCCTTGACACACCTGAATTATATTCTCTAAAATGAAATAAATAGAATCAACAGATATGCCATCAATAAAAATCAATGAGATAAAATAAAACTTTCTACAGCTCAGCAATTTGAACCCATGTCTACTGCTTTTTGCAAGCTGCTGCTCTAACCATTTAGGCTATCAGAGCCTGCCATCCTAGACTGATTCACAGTTTCAGTATCACTGATGTTTCCTTCCTATTACTTCCAAGAACAGAAATTAGAGGACTTGCCATGGGGTAGGAGTCATGGTATTCAGGCAACTCTCATTGCAGTTTCTGGAAACAACAGAAAATCCTATAGGCCTGCAGTGATGGCCTAAATGGTTGACAGTATTGATCATGATATGTAGGCAATTTGTGTTCGAATCACAAATTTCTGTCATGATGTACTTATTACATTTTCTGTTTTGTAATCCATAACTGTTTTTTTAAATTGATTTTAAAATAAAGAGCTAAGTGGCACAAGAAAAGCAGATATGATTGTTCGCTAACTTACAAAACTCTCTACTTTTGAGATGGAAAGGAAGGGGTAGAGTTTTAACATACCATCAAGATCAAAAGAGTTTAAGCACAAGCTCAAGTGCAACAAGTATGAGATAGCAAATCAACTGTGCCTTGTAAAAGTTATCATCATGTTCTGTGTATCATAACTTCAACCTCTTGCTATGATATGGAATGAGTCAGTTTTTTAACTACAGTACTTTATCTCAGTGGAAAATGTGACAAGAAGCGGATCATTTACATGACTTCTTAAATTTTTCTTTTCTTTTTTATGCAATTAGTGATTTATACTTAACTATGAAGTAAAAGGAATTGTCATGCAGATATTATTTCACAGTAGTCCCACTGGGCTTGCTAGTGGTTACTAAAATCAACATGACTTGATATCTCAGTGAGCCACCTGCCCTCTATCTTCAGGAGAGATGCTGTTGCTGCTGATGAGTACACTGAAAACTGATGCCGTGGCTGGGAAATGTAATCATCTATAGGTATGCAAAGAGTTCCCACCCACTGTTCCAACACAGTCGAACTTTGGTATGAAGGGTATGCGCTACGAGGTGTGCGAGAAAAGTAATGAGACAAATTTTTTATTTACCACAGTTTTTATTTTTTTTCAGACAACAATACTATCTCATTCAAAGTAGTTTCCTTTGGCAGCTGTACACTTGCAGAGTCATTGGTCCCAGTCTTGGCAGCAGCACTGAAGGACTTGAACTGATAGGCAGCACTGAAGGGCTTCAACTGGTAGGGCCTTTAACATAACAGCCACATTCTTTTGAATGTTCTGGGGCATTGTCCTGATACACAATCCACTTTTCTGTAATGTCCTGTCTCACTCGATTCACCCTTTTCCTCCGACTTTCTTGGACATCTTTGTAAAACATTTCGTTGACAGTTTGTTCTGGAGGAAAAATTTCTTCATGCACAAAACTCCTACTGTCAAAAAATGGATCAGCATTGTTTCAATCTTTGATTTGCTTGTTTGAGCTTTTTTTAGTTGAGGAGATGTCTCAGTGTGCAAGTCTTCAGTTTGCCACTTTGACTCAGGATCGTATTAAAAAATCCAGGATTCTTTGCGAATGAACCACCCATGGTTATTGGCAATATTCTGCTCATTTATGAAATTTTTGGGCACCATTTTGGTATATTTTTGCATGGGCAAAACTTCAGCCAACATTTTACGTACAGTGAAAGTGTTTAACAGGTCACCTATTATACTTATCATCACACCTTGGTCTGACCTCTCAACAGCATGCACACATTCGACATTTTCATCAGTTTTTGAAGTACCTGAGCGAGGTTCATTTTCAACATGTTCTAGGCCTCCCAAAAAATCATTTGTGCCAATGAAAAACCACTCTCAAAAATCATGTGATGACTGTATGGAGCTGAAGCAGGGACTCAGCATCTGGAAGGGATGAACACACTAGTATACACAAGCAGGACAACACAGTGTTGCCAGATCTCTCACAATGTTATCAGTCTCATTACTTTTCTCATATATCTTGTATTTCCGACACAGATAGCCTGACACAGGAACTTGCACACCTGGCATCTGTGGTTAGGAAAACAGATATTCGGAGAAGCAGATTCATCAGGCTATGGAGTTTCACCATCCGTGGCAGTGCATGAAGGGAAGCATAGATCTTTAATCTTTGTTCCTTATGCTGGGGGTACATCCTTTAAGAATGGAAGAGTTTTAAGTAGATTTGACATTAGGACACTACTTGAGTTTGTCAAAGTTGATTTGGGAGCTACAGAGCCTGACATATACAAAATTCCATATCAATATGGGATGGAAAAAATAATTTTTTGTGTTAATAGCTGTAAAATTTTATTTATTCATTATAAATAAAATTGTACAGCTATTGGCACAAAAAATTATTTTTTTCCAAATATTTATCAGCTGTTGGTAACACTTGAAGAAAGCTTTAATAAACCGGGATGGCTTACATCAGCCAGTGGATTCGCATAGTTAAGGACAGGTATGTGAGATGGGGTTACAGCAGTCTGAGAAATCAGTGATAGCAGAAAATTAATTGAACAAGGAAAATGGGATGAAATGTGTTGCAATTGTGATAGTAGCCAGTATGTCCTGTTTCTCGGGCAGTATTTATAAGGAAGCAATTGAAATTGGGTTGGCAGGCAACCTGATTAATAGAGACAATGAGTTTCCTCTTAGCAGGACATGGAACCTGTACTATCATGTATCAAAACACAACATTCTTTGGTGTGGACAGCCTGAGTGCTTGAGAATAGACTATAAGTGAGATTCATCAATGACACCCATGCCAAAAGATCAGTCTTGGGAGTTACACCTGTGGTGAGCTGTGCAGGCACAGTGCACAGTATGGGGTTCCAATAGGGTTAGTATTTCTAGCCTTGGCATCAGTTTTCAATGGGATCTAGTAGCATCAGTAGTAGCATTTCTCCTGAAGATGGTTCCACAGGTGGATAGCCGAAATACTGAGTCATGCTGATTTTAGGGTTTGGCAGCAAACTGGAGGAGACTACCATGAATTATTATGCCAGGAAAGTCTATGCAGTCAAATATGGCTTCAGTTTGCATTTGAAGCTAATTTCATTATCCATTAATTTCTTTATGTCACTGGGTAAATGGTCAAAGATTCTTATGATTAAATACTTCACTCTTTTCTGTGTCACACTAAGGATGAGGAATGAACAGTGTAACCATATCTCCATCTAGTGTTTATTTATGAATATTATTATTGTCTTCAAGCTGTAATGGTTGACAACAAATTTCATAAGAGTGTAAATTCACTGTGAGGCTGTTTTCAGTATGTCTAATTGTTTATAGAACTGTCTGCAAGAGGTTCTAGAATGGACACCACACATATTATCTTTATTACACACATCTGTGCAAGAAATATTTTTTTCCTCAATGATGTGTTAGCCCAGAATATGTAAAGTAATGATCTGAGCATTTGCCTGAAGTAATTTCAGGAAACCAGACATAATGTAAACCTGGGAGATGAACCACACTCTTTCCAAATATGAGTCCAGTATCTCATCTATTGTCTCTTCTCATGTGGAGTTTACTTTGAGAGGAATAAGATTAAACGCACAGACATTTGATGACATGGCTTGGCTGGCATGATTGGTGGTCTAAATTAAGAAGCTTGTAAATGCAGAAAAAATAGAGGAAAATGGTTGAAGAAGATTTACTAGAGTAAGAATAGGTAAGAGAAGTCAGAACGACGGGTAGAAATAAAGGGACAGCTATTGAGAGACCTGAACACATAGGAGATCTGGCAAGGAGCTTCGAGAAAGGTGCAGCACAACCTTAATACGAGTGTAATTAGAGGTCTTTTGCAAACACAAGTTTTGGAAAATGATTTTGATCTGGAGGTAGACAACCTTTTGTACCCACCACTCACTTTTTTATCTTGGCTAATGGGAAAATTTTCTAACTGCCTACTGGTTATACAGTAATAGTGATTTATGACGTAGGGAAATAGTTTTACTTGAAAAATTACAGCAAGTTAAAGCATATAATAATAATTACTTACCAAATTTTTATGACAATGTAACGAAAATGTTTTTACAAGTCTCACCACCTATTGCCCGTTGAAGGCTGCAATGCCCTCTAGTGGGCGGTAGGGATCAGGTCGAATGCCACTGATTTAGATGTAAAGCCTAAATAATTATTTCTTTCTGTGCTTGTATACCTAACTTGATTGCAAGCCAGGTCAATTTAACACAAAACCACCTCAGTTTTTCTTTATCCTCCCACTGCTAGTGTGCCACAACCATGCTCCAGTCTCCTCATTTCTCCAAATACTCTCCTCCATACTTTTCAGCCTACTATCCCTTGGTCTTCCTTTAGGCATTTTGCTTTGGAACCTCAGTTCACGCACATTTCTGCAATTCTACAAAATGTCATTCCCTTTACATACCTGTTGCACTTAAGCCTCACTGTTTCTATTCAGTCCTCTGGGTTTTTTTTTTTAAGAACCTCCCCGACCTCTCCATTTCTTATTCTGTCCCCTCCTTTCTTCTCTTATTTCATTTCACGTGTTTGTAGCCTGCTTAAGTCCCTTTTCTTCAATGTCCTAGTTCAGAAGCATGAGTCAGGATACACACTTAGTAAGAGTAATACATTATTTCTTAGGATTTCTACGGGACAGCTCTATTCTAATCATGCTCCTGTATTTCCAAGAAATGTCACTGCCTAAATGTCTCTCTTAATGACTTCAACATAATTTCTTCAAGGTAATAAGAGCAAAGGAAAATTAAATTAAAGAAACTAATACATTATGAGGCAAAACTGCTGGCCAGTGCTCAACTTATTATTATAGCTTTACTTCTACTTTTGTGCCCTAAACAATTTTTTTCAGCTAGAAAGAAGGCTCTAATTATGCCTAGATTATAGTTCTTTAAAAGCTGAACCTTTTAAAAATTCGACACACAATGAAAATAATGTAAAATGCCATTATATTACCGTATCATGTCTCACTGCCTGCACCAACTGTGGAATGTAGAAGAGAACTGCATCTGCAGGATAACTACTAAGCACTCTGACTGCATACTGGGCTGTGATGGGATGTGGTGGAAACTGCCGTGAGAAGAACGACAAAGCATGGATTGGGGTTACAGGAGCCCAGGTCAGGCAGTGGACAATCTGAAATTAAATAAACATATGAGTGTTTTGTAAGTAGAAGTTTATTCTGGTACTTTCATTTACACAATCCATAAAATACTGCATATGAATTGGCCATATTAATATGAAACATTTGAAGCAGAGAAATAGCAAATGTGTGTACATTGGCATTCCACACAGGATATTACTAGGAGAGAAATAGTGGTAAATAAATTATATCCCAAGGATCAGTTAAGCACACAATCTTCAGAGTGAAGATCCATTGATTTGAAGCTTCCTGGTAGATGAAAACTATGTGCTGGACCCAGACTCAAACTTGGGGCCTTAAACTTTTGTGGGCAAGTGCTCTACTGAATAAGCTATCCAAGCATGGCTCACGACCTGCCCTCACAGTTTTACCTCTGCCAGTACTTCCCCCCCACCCTCCAAATTTCACAGTTCTCTTGCATATTTTGCCTACAAAAGACAAAGGTCCGAGGTTCTATTGTCAGTCCACTACACAGTTTTAATCTGAACAAAGTATGTTGATAATATTTAAGAAGATAAAAAAAGAAGGTAACTGGTATGAATTTGATTCAGAACTAAATTGCAAAAAGTGTTAAGAATGTTCCAGACACCTCCACCTCCCCCAATGAAAGCAGTTTTTTTTTCATAGCTATGGTTATGCTGTTGTGAAAATATTTATTTATTTATTTATTTATTGAATATAGCCCACTGACACATTTATGTGAGTGTGACACTAGAATGTAGAATGAGTCAAAACACAGATTATGAAATGAACTCTTCATGTAAAATGAAGAGTTTTCAAGGGCAGCACAATTAATTTACCAAAAAACAGTCAGAGAGATTAAAGCATAAAAAAATAGCAATTACAGGATAAAATGGGAGTAGTACAAAAGATTATTCTTTGTTGTCTAATTATTCAAAAGACTGTAGTAAACACATAAAGAGGATTCATGAAAACGGTTTATTTGTCTTTCCTAAAATATCTAAAGAATAAATGTTCTTTACGAGTAAATACATACTTATTTTAAGTGAGGCAAAGCTGTCACATACACATTTAATGTTCTGCAATGAATTAATGATTTTAACACTACTGTACAGTACACTTTTCAGCACCAGAGTCAAGCTATTTGGGACACAATTGAAGCCAGTTTTTCTTCTTGTAATGTGATCATAGCACATCTCAGTCATTTCATAGCACACACTGTCATTAACTATGAAGCACATAATGGACTGGATATATTCTAGTAAGTATTATAACTGTCTTACAAAGTATACAGTAGGGGTTCCTGTATACACTCCAAATACAGTTCAGACCTGTTTGATAATAGAAGATATTCTTCAATAGGAATAAATTGCCACAAAGATAATTCCACAACACATGATGAAGTGGAAGCACTTGAAGTACATGTATTTGTTGGCAGTGATGTCACAAATACTTGAAACTGGACTAATGACAAATGTCATTGAAGACAAATTATTTAACATCTGAATGACACAAAATCCCCAGACTTCAATGAATACCACACAATCCTGCTTCCAGATTTGATTTTTGCCTCAACAATTTATGTCTTTGTTTGGCACTCTACAAGGAGTTCCCATCTCATCCATAATTTGTACATATTTCCCACAGATAAACTGTATGCTGCTTGATGTCATGCGTACATATCCCTCACTTTTTTTTTTTGGAACTGGGTTTGGATACAAGACTTCAGCTTTAAATGGATGAAACCAGCCGTTGCATTTCTGAGAAAACTTCATGAATTACTTGTCATTTTAAATGCAGCTATGCTTTCTGGAGCTTACCCACTTCAATTCCTATCTTCAGTGGTACCTTCCCCTATCCATTCATCTTTTAACATTTGATTGTTAATTTGCATTACATTTTTCTTCAAAATAGAAAACTGCAGATGTAGGCTTAGTAATTTTCTGTGGCTATTGCTCAGCAACATTGCACTCTATTTTCAAGAAACCTGCTGAGAGACAGTTGCCTCCACTAACAATAATTTCTTTCTACAAACATTAACCTATTTCTTCTTTCTCTTTGCCAACTTTAGAGTATTTGCTGGTCAGTGGAGACCTTTGAGTATACAAAATGGAGGCTTTTTTTTTTTTTTGCACACAACATCTCTTATTCTTCTTACAATTACCTAATCATAATTCAACACATAATATATCATGCTGCTGCTAAGAACACATTTCCGAACTGACACTCTTGGTGGGCTTTCTAAAGTCGTCTTTGCTGAGTGGGTGTAGCTTCTTTCCATCGAGCAATTAGAGAATTAAAAGTTGGCTCAAACGGAACCCCACATACCTGACAAACTCCAAACAAATAAGGCGTGATAAATGTCCCACAAGTTACCCACTTATTTTATTATCCTTGCCACCAGCACAAAGCACTTCACAACACTGTGTGGTTTCTATAAATGTTATACTATGCTAATGATGGATGCAGTTAAACCAAGCTCCAAATTCTCCATAACATACAAAATTAAAGCAGTACATGTAATAATTATTGCTGAAACTGCAAAGAGCTTATGGTTATAGAGAAGCAGTAGCACTGACCATCCTACCATCTATAGAACTCCAGGTTGGCCAACTTGTACTTAGTGAAGAATGGCCAAGCTTCCTCAGACACTTGAAATTTGACAGGACACATCCAGCATGTGTAGCTTAGTGGAAACTACAAATGTGGGAAGCATAACCAAGCACAACCCTCATCTCCAGGGGGAGGGGGAGTGGGCAATCATGGCACATTAGTCTATAGTATAGAGATACTCAACGGCATACGAATAAAATTATGGCTACAGTGCAACTTTCCTTTTCATAATATTGTTACAAATAAAATTGTTGCTAATTCAGAAATTGAGAATGAATTATTCAGGGATACAGAGCCCTGATGAGCAGATACTTGGTCATTCAATCTAAAGTTCAAATAGTGGTTCTCAGAAAATGATCAAATGATGATGATGGTGACTATTTGGCTTGTCAGGGGGTTGAAAATTTTTTCTGATTTACTGTTTAACATTGTGCTGTATGGGCTACAGTTAACACCTATTAAGGTGACAATGTTTTGCATGGAGTGCAAATGATTTTCCACATGCTGAAAGAGCAGTAATAAATTTCAGGACTAAAGGGAATGAGTCTAGTCTGGACTACTGCATGTCATGACAGCAGTGTTAAACACTACTCTATGACCACTTTGGTGCCGGTCTATAACAAATATTGATATGATACTCCAATTCTGCAACCCAGAATGATGCTGGAATTTGTACATATGGTCTTCTCCTGAACTACAGCTGTACCACATGCTTACCTCAAGTTACAGTACAATTTTCTTTCTTGAGTAAAGGACAGTTCATCATCCAAAAAATTGAAAATAAGAAAAAATTATGAATTCTTTGGTGTACCTCTACTGTGCTGTGTTGTTGAAATTGTTTTTCTGGTGGTTTTAGACAGCCCACTAAGTACATTGCATCCTTTCTGAAAAGCTGTGATATCTAAATTTTTGATGAATATAGTCATACTGTCAAACCAGTACAGAAATAAACAAACTTACTAAGTAATGTTTGTATGAATTACCCCTATCAACCTATATAAACTTTCGAAACTTCCTGGCAGATTAAAACAGTGTGCCGGACCGAGACTCAAACTCAGGACCTTTGCCTTTCGCGGGCAAGTGCTCTACCACTTGCCCGTGAAATGCAAAGGTCCTGAGTTCGAGTCTCGGTCCGGCACACAGTTTTAATCTGCCAGGAAGTTTCATATCAGCGCACACTCTGCTGCAGAGTGAAAATCTCATTCTATACAAACTTTCCTTTGGCCTCAAAACAAGATAATGTGTTGCACACATCTGTACAAACAGATACAATATTAAATTATTAATAGAAACACAAGCAGCAACAGTCTTCAAACATTAAACAAATAACCAAGATGCATACAAAGGAAATATTTGGTGGTTTGCTGTTAGAAAGAAAGAAAAATAAGCTACTAAAACAGTGAATAATTTGCTAACATACCTCACTGGCATCATTAAGCAATGCATCTGTTGTAACAAGATAGTTGAGAGCATGTGGGATGTGAGAGACAACTGTAGGATTCCCACGTACTTGGTTGGACACCTCACGAATTATGCTCTCTGTGTTTTTCAACCTAAAATACATCAAACTTGAATCTTTATTTGAAACATGTGGATTAGAGCTCTAATAGGAAGTGTCTCAACTTAGATTCAGAAAAAGTATTTCTTTATCTTTAATTAATTAACATACAATAACAGTAACAGAACACAATGGTCTCTCATAATCTTGTAAGACCAGTGAAAGTTTACAAACCTGAGAGGAAGAAAGACTGCCAGTATGGGGCTTATATCCCATGCTAACCGAGCATTGTCCCTCCATGTACGTTCTGTCATTGTCTTTGAGCGCCAGGCAGCTATCGTGTCTTCTCCTTGCACTTGTCTCTCTTGGCGGCCCATTGGATTGTACCATATCAATAAGAATTCTATTTCTACAGCCTGCACAAAAAGACAGAACACTTCAAGTATAGTGCACTTGATCTCACATAATAAGTGAGGTGTTTCTACAGAATTATGGTCATTTAACAGTATGTCCTGAAATGTTTAATGAATTTCAGTCACTAATAATTATCAAGAAGTATGTTATAGGTAACAAAAGAAAACAATTACATGTAATATGCGTAACAATGATTAATAGATCACAGGATCTTTCAAATTACAAATACCATCCCCCAACACTATCTGCATAGTGGAATAACAAATAAAATCAACAGAAGGGTATGCATGCATGCTTGCATCAATTACTAAGATGACATTTACAGATGTTTCATATTTTTCTTGATAATATTCTGTCTCATCAGCCGCATAGAAAAACATTAAAGTTGTAAATTGAGGGCACAGATTGATTGATTGACTGACCGACTGACCCACTGATTGAGGGGGAGCAAGGGGGTGTTTATGGGACTAAACGGTGAGCTCATCAGACCCACGATTACAAAGTTACACATGGAAGAGAGAGGGTCAGCTAAAAGTGGATGGATCCAGTCAGAAAAGACAAACTACAAAACAAGGAAGTTAAGACACACACAGCAGAAGGTATAAAAAGGTAGCCCAAATCGAAAAACTGGGAAAACAAGGGATAAAAGAGCAGTCTTTGCAAGGGGGAGTGGTCATGTGTCCCAGACCAAGGGCACAGACTTTTATCAGGCAATACTATCAGGCTGCATCGTGTGTGTGTGTGTGTGTGTGTGTGTGTGTGTGTGTGTGAGGGAGGGAGGAGGGAGGGGGGAGGGGGGAGAGGGGGAGAGAGAGAGAGGGAGGGAGGGAGGGAGGGAGGGAGGGGGGAGAGAGGGAGGGAGGGGGGGAGAGAGGGAGGGAGGGAGGGAGAGAGGGAGGGAGGGGGGGAGAGAGGGAGGGAGGGAGGGAGGGGGGAGAGAGGGAGGGAGGGAGGGAGAGAGGGGGGGAGGGAGGGAGAGAGGGAGAGAGGGAGAGAGGGTGGGAGGGAGGGAGGGAGAGAGAGAGAGAGAGAGAGAGAGAGAGAGAGCACATTCATGCACAAATATACTTTATGGGGTTATCTTCTGCTCAACACTTCCTCTATATGAAGCGTATTAGGTAATTGGATCGATAAAAAGAATCTATTCACCAAGCAGTGGTAGAAGCACATACACATAAAGAAAGGTTTTACTTATGCAAGCTTTTGCAGCCAGTAGCTCCTCCTCCTGGCAGAAGGGTTGAAGCAGAAGGAAGAGGGGTGAAGGAAAAGACTGGAAAGGTTTAGGAAAAGGGATAGAGTTTGGAAAAGTCACCCAGAGCCTTGAGTCAGGGGAGACTTAGCAGATGGGATGAGGACTGTTTCCTTCTCATCCCCTTGATGAACAATTTTTTTTTTTACCCATGCAATTATAATGCATCATCAAAAATTGATTATGTTTGTTTCTATATGAAAAGCTATCAACATCTCTCACACTACAGTTTGAAATTTTAAATTGGTTTCTTCAGCTGTTCAAAAATCTGACACTAACATAACTGAAACTTCCTGGCAGATCAAAACTGTGTGCCGGATGGAGACTCGAACTCGGGACCTTTGCCTTTCACGGGCAAGTGCTCTGCTGGCAGAAGTAAAGCTGTGAGGACGGGGCATGAGTTGTGCTTGGGTAGCTCATTTGGTAGAGCACTTGCCCACGAAAGGCAAAGGTCCCGAGTTCGAGTCTCGGTCCGGCACACAGTTTTAATCTGCCAGGAAGTTTCATATCAGCACACAGTCCGCTGTAGAGTGAAAATTTCATTCTACTAACATAGCTGTTCATGTGGTAAATATTACCCTGCACATAATTCTCTTTTTATAAGTAAACAACTAATGTAAAGTAATGACATGGCATGTAATACACATAACAATGATTAAAATAAAAAAGGATCCTCCAAACTACAAATACTATACTTCTTGACTACTAATTATATGTTTTTTCTTCTCTTTCAGTAACATGCACAAACTGTTGGGGTATCAAGGAGCAATCCGTTATATTCATAATATTACAAGCTGAATGAGCTGTTTCACCCACCAGTAGCTCAAGTATTAGATTTCTCTTTTTAATGTAGTTTTTCACAAAGACATCAGCATTGGGTACTCTCTTACTACGTGCAGATCTCTTTGATAATGTGTTGGTGCTAGAGGACAGAGGCACTGTGTTGATCCAGCCAGTAGCTTGGCGTGAGAAGTCTCCAGATGTTGACCTCATATCACTACTCATGGAATGAAAGGTCGATGATGGGGCAAAGAGATCAAAATCTGAAAAACATAAAATTCAATAAAACAGGCGCTTAAAGCCAACAAGACACAATGTATTACAAGGACAGAGATATTTTTCATTACAAGGTTATCACATTAATACTACACATAAGTTTTATGTTCACATATAGATTCTAATATCTAGTCTTGAAACAGAATTTTGTATCATGATAAATTTAAAATAGTAGTCATATGAAACAATAACTGACGCACTCACTAGACACATGAGGTTCTACATCTACAACTACAAGGTGAGAAAACAATCAGAGATTCACTGCTCTCAAACATTTTTTGACACTAACATCTTCCTTTTCATCAGATGCTCACATTTAGAGGACACAAATTTTCCATTTGGGCTAAGTCACACATGATTGAAAACCCTATAATAATACCAATCTTCACTATTTTCTCACTTTTCTTTACATTGAGAATATTATGAAAAGGACAGACTGTACTGTTACTCACAATACAGCGAAGATGAGGAGTCGCAGATATGCATGGCAAAAGGACTGTCAAATATCTAAGCTTTTGGTCAAAAAGGCCTTCATCAAACTAAATGCACAGACAAACGAAAACACAACTCACACACTATGATCACAGTCTCTGGGTGCCGAGGCGTGCCGAGGCCTGGCATCCAGCAGCCAGAGACGGTGGTTGCAGTCATGGTCGCGCGCGCGCGCGTGTGTGTGTGTGTGTGTGTGTGTGTGTGTGTGTGTGTGTGTGCGCGCGCGCCGCGCGCGCGCGTGTGCGTGTGCGCAGTCTAATTCTGATGAAGGATGAAGCTTACATGTTTGACTGCCTTTTTGTTGTGTGTATCTGCAACTCAAAATCCCTGTTACATGGTGAATAGCAATCTAGCCTTTGCATAATACTGTCACTATTCCATCATGGATTTTCCATTGCTCTGTTTATGTTGATATTTCCTTCACTTCAATAGATAAAGCAGCAGGAAATTTAGGACACAGAGTGTTTTATGCCTTGTAATCTCTTTCGATCCTCTGGCTACAACTGTGTACATTAATTTCTACTGTGTCTTACTGCAGCAGAAGTACTTTTTCCCTATGGAAATCAGAGGTACATATTTGTAAATGTTTGGCCTTTTCATCACATGCAAGTGCTGCCACTTGTTGGGTATCAATATAAAAATATCTGCAAGTTAATGTAGCTTGTGATCAGCAGAATATACAGATGTGGTTGGTTCACTATATTCCACGACATAATTTAATGTTGTTAGTGTTATTTTGCATCGTAATTATTGAATGATCATTCTACTATTTATTAGAATAGAGAATATTTTGTTATTAGTAATTTTAGTTTACAAAGTATGTTTTGAAAATGGATACATATTTCTGTTTAAATCTTGCATGTAAAATCATTCAAAAATCACTTAAGAGCATTACCAAATAAATACAAACTTTCCTCCCTCCAGAAATAACGCATGTCTGAAAGGGTGAAGAGGAACTGACAAAAATCTGTGCAAAATGAAAACATGAAAGAGAAAGGAAAAAAGGTTTTTTTATTTAATCTCCCAAAACAGTGAAAACCAGCTCCACACCAGACATAACTCATTCTCTCTCTCTCTCTCACACACACACACACACACACACACACACACACACACACACACACACAGAGGGGGGGGGAGAGAGAGAGAGAGAGAAGGGGGGGGGGGGAGAGGGAGAGAGAGAGAGAGAGAGAGAGAGAGAGAGAGAGAGAGAGAGAGAGAGAGAGAGAGAGGGGGGGGGGCAGGGGGGTGGAATAAGAAATGATGACAGTATGGGTCCAGTAATTTCTGAAAATACTGTTACTCTATAAGTCAAATTGAAGAACCCAAAATACATAGGATATTTTCATGTTTGCTTTCACTTTCCTGATGATGGGGGTCTGTGGAAGAAAGATGAGGAAAGACAAATGAATGAATGGAAAGATGTCATTAAGATTCAGAACAAACTTTAATCACCTGCAATATTTAGGTAAGACCCAGTTGAAATCAAAACCGATACACATATTTACAAACATAGTTTTTTCATGAAAAATAAGCAAATGAAACACAAATAATATGTCATAATGACTCAAAGAATGATGTACAACACAGTGAACAATGTCTTCAGAAGTACAAAGGTAAATGTGCAACAGGATGACAGAATAGGCAAACAAATTAGGCTTACATACAAATTATCGACAACTGCTGGTGTAGTGAGAATTACTTTCAATAAAAGTATTACTGTTTTGTAGGTGTAAGTTTATGCAAATCAACAGGTAGATTAATCTTTCCTATATGCAATTAGTGCAGAAGGAAAATGAGCACAAAATATTGAAGTTAGAACAAAAGTTTGAAGTGGTGTTGGGAGGCTCCATCTGTGAACTGCATGCATCAGTTCAAAATGAAAGAAAGATAGCCCTTAACATCTACTCAATAATATAACTTACCACCTATTACAGATGTTTTGAGATATTTTTTGTCAGAATGCATAGCTTGCCAGAAGCGTACAAGCACCAGAATGTCCTCTCGGAGTTCGTTCTCATTCTGTGTTGGGCAGTGTGGAGGAGGACTGCAGAAGTAGTCCAGGCAAGAAGCATAGACACGTTCACGCAAAACATTGCGAGCCAAGGATCGTGGCAATACCTGTTGAATTTACAACAGCTTCTTACTCTGACAATGGGAAAAATGCTTTATCTATTAATCAATTGAAATTCAAACAACATCCTCAGTAATCCCAAGCAATGTGTCAAAATAAACCTTCTCACTTTGTTTGCCAAAACTGCACAATTCAATACAAAAGTATAGTCATGATCAACTTTCCCAAATCTGCCAAGGCAGTCTGTTAGGCAGCGTTACAAACTGTTTTCTGCTCTGAATCAACAAACAATTCTGTGTCGTTGTATAAATCTTTGCAATACCTAACAAATTTAATACGTTCCCTTCTGATTCATAAAGCAGTATCATGACAGATGCATCAAAATAAAATTGCTACTCAAGTTCTCAGTGCTAGCAAGAAATGACACAGTGACAGGCTCCACAACAGTATCGTATTTTGGAAATAATATTGTGGAATGTTTTCAGTACATGCCTTTTAACAAAGTGATTTCAAGGCCAACTATCTCTATGGAGGTACTGATATACTGAACACATCCTCTGACTACATGAATCATATCAATGCAAACATTAGTTTACTGCTGGAGTATAGAAGCACAGCACGCTTCTCTTTTTGCATATTTCGGTGTGATACAGACTACACTGTTGTTTTGGTATACCTGGCTTGTGTAAGCCCAAGACCTGCATCTAAATTGTTGCATGGCATGAACATCCTATCACCTAGCTCAGGATAAAAGCATTTTTGATACTTGTGTACACAGAAAGCACAATTTCCATATGCAAAATTTATAACACAAGCTAATGAATCCAGACACATTGTTCTGGAAGAAGACAAATGAATCCAGTAAAATTAAGTCTGTCCTAAATGCCAAAAACACATAAAAGCATGTGGGCAGCAATAACAAAATGAGATCTGCTGAATGTTTCCTGGTTTTTTGGGTACCCACAATGATCAAAATTATGTTAAGGGACAAAATGTCTAATCTGCCACCTTCCACCCAAAAATACTTGTATTTAATGACTGGGGCCTCAAAAATGTGTTTAACAAATTTTAATATTTGTCATGGATATTCTTTAAACACAAAGTGAAACATGGCACTGTCACTGGAACAGCAGCAGAGAGAGTGAAATTCATCAGCAATGCTGGTGCTGGCATAGTTCTTGTTTCAGTTCTGCCACTCACTCAGCTATGGTCTCTAAATGATGATTCTACAGGCCAATTTGATTTACTGTAGCAACAACCTACTTACACAATGATGTCCATGATACACATTATGGATGCAGAACTATTTCCTGACAATTATGTTGGTTACAGTCTTCAAATACATGCTGGAAACCATTTTTTGAGAGGTCCTTCAAAATCGCCTCTGCAGCCTTCACCACTGCTTCTGATGATTGATAATTCCTCCCACGAAGGCGTTTCTCCATGTTCGGGAATAGAAAAAAGACACATGGGGCCAAATCCGGACTATAGGGAAGGTGAGGGATGCAGTTCATGTTGATTTTTGCAAGATATTCAGCAACAACATTGGCAATATGTTGCCACACATTATCGTGGTGCAGCATCCAGCCTGCTTCATGGAAATGTGATCTTTTGAGCCTGATATGGATTTGCAATGTTTTCAGGACATCACTGTGGTATTGTCCAGCTACTGGTCTGTGTGCAGGTACAACATGCTGATAAATCATTCCATGAATATCAAAGAATGAGATGACCATAACTTTCCCAGCAGAAGCAACCACTTTTGCTTTTTTGGGGGTTGGTGATGAAGGAGATTTCCACACTGAGCTTTGGTGTTTGCTCTCAGGATCAAAATGATGTACCCAATTTTCATCAGCAGTGATTACATTTGAAAGAAACTCAGTCTCTTCCTCTAACATCAACTTTAACTGCATGCAGACCTGCATGTGAATGTCCTTTTGTTCGGGAATCAACAGTCTCAGAACCCATCGCGCACAAACACGTGTTATGTGTAATTTTTCTGTCACCAACATGTGGGTGGCACCCAATGAAATGTTCAGATATCAGAAAGTGATCTTAAAGTAGTTCGTTGATCCTCTCTCATAATGACAGCAGCAATGCTGATGTTTTCTTCCGTAAGAGCAGTAACTGGAGCACCGGGTCCACCTTCCTTTGAAATTGATTATCTCCCGTCTTCAAACATTTTACACCAACTTCGAGCTGTACTGTAGGAGGAACAGACTCTTCATATGTCTCCTGTAGCATTGTATAGGCCTCAGCTGAAGATTTGTTGAGACGAAAGCAGAATTTCAAAGCCACATATTGTTCCTTGGGTGTTAGCTCCATTGCAGTGGTAGGTGATACTGAACATGTCTGACCTTGCCTGCCTCTCATAGGGGGGAACCGGGAGTCGCAACAATGAAGCTACTACGTCGTGTTTGTTGCACATTAAGCTAACAGAATATCATAAGATTAAATTTTAGCATGAGAAATTATGACCACAAAAAAAATTATGATCATTCTTTATTGAACAGCCCTCGTACAACAGAGTTGCTTATGCAGACTCTGAGGTTCCAACATGCGTGGATAAATGATTAGCTATGATAAACAGAATGGTGTAATACATGCTGGAGCTTGTAAACTCCACAGCCATTAATGATTGTTGGTGAATAACAGAACCAGTGAGCAATAATAAATTTGGTCAATATTTACCACTGGTTGCATTACTCACCAACAAAAGTAAAATGCTTCATCGAAGACTTTTTGCATGGCAAGAGTTCCCACCAAGTTTGTCAAATGCCTGCAATGAATGTAATGTCATTATTCCCTTGGTATGATTAAAGACACATCTGAGCATGAAAATGTAAAAAAATCCCTATACCAAACAATCACTGGAAAAAGTGACATGTGGTGACAAGTCACTCTTTTTCTTGTATTGATGAAACAATTTAGGAGATGTGTTAAGAGAACAAAAAACAGTGAACACAGTACTAGGGACAAACTGAAATTTTCTGACTGCTGTGACTCTTTGACATACCTGACACACTCTAGTTAGAGCTTCCAAGGAACCTCCTGCAACTCTGTATGGACAGCTTTATAGTCCTAAACCAACCATGCTGCCAGTCTGCCTGAGTGACATTTCAAACCCGTTGTTTATAGTCCGGGAAAGTGTTTTTGGGTGACAGGTTACCAACATTTAGTTTCAGGGTAGCTCTTGATCTCAAAATTGTGGCACTTGTCAATGTTATTCAAGCTTTGCTGCCTCATGCGCATTAATAGTATGGCAAGCCACCCACTGGAAACATATTTTCTTAATACAAATGTGCTATATGAGAGTTGGCAGTGAATGAAGGCCAAAATAGTCTTTAATAGTCTCATGTGTTATTTAAATGTCAAATTACAATGAAGAATGATGGTATGGATTTTTCTTTGCTGTATACTCTTCTTCAATGATCTGGCTCAGAATTAATGAGGTAAAATGAAATTCACTGAGTGTGGGTTCATTTCTGATTTATGATGAATGCTGAGAACTGGTCTGCTCCTAAGTTAAGATGACAAGTCATTTAAAATTCCACAACTGAGTAAAGATATGCATCAGATTTCACTGTCTGGTATGCAGACTGAGTAGTATACCAGTTGCAGTGAAATGGATTCACTGAGCATTGATGTCTTGTTGGAAAGTGAGGAGGAAGCAGCTGCCACAACAAACCTGTATGTGGGCTACAGTGCTGCAACCAATACTGTATGCCCAAAAAGTAAAGGCATAATTAACACAAAGGAACATCAGTACAGACATGTAAACATATACGCAAAAAATGATTCGTGTAATTGTCTAACCAAATTAAAATTTACAAACAACCAAGCTCTATCATGTTTTCTTATAGGGCTACTGTTACAGCAGATTGGATAGGGAAGTTTCTGAGAGCAGTGTTCTAATGAAAAAAATATTTGATGTGAACTATGCAAAAAAAAATAGATGCTACAATTTCAGATCCCTTGCAATCAGGAAATTAAAAATTCTGTCTATATTAGAGTACAGTTCCCTTATATTATGTCAATACTTACATCTCCTTGTAGCAATGACAGCCCACATGCCAGAAGCCGGAATCTAGCTCCTGCTGAAACAACATGTCGTGTCTGACGACCCACACCAACTGTTGTTGGTAACGACCGATGTAACAGCATAGCCAGCATTTCCACAACTTCCTGGTTGCAATATTTAGCTGTTTCCACCACCTCTGACAGGAACTGCACAAATGTAAAGAATGTGTTACAAACAAAACTCTAGAACCTATCTTATGGGAACTTTTTCTGAAAATGAGAATTTTTAAGTTAGGTTTACAGGACTGCACAATATGAAACAATTGTGACAGTCTACACAGTTTCAGTACACAGATTCCCAAGTAGACACCAAATTCTGGAGAAAAGGATAGCTAAACATTGCAATTCAGGTTCTCAGCTCTTTCGAAGGTTGCTGATCATTTTTTTAATGCCCACATATCGATCCTGAGAGGACTGAAGGTTGAACTGATGTAGTAGTTACACCACAGCAAATTTCTTGGGTGTAAGCACAGAGAGGCATCAAAATGATATTGAGTTCCAGTGGTCCTTTCAGGAACCAGGACAAATGTTTTGGATCTCCACTGACAACTATTGCAGTGTCCAAGCAATGAGAAAATCAATGTTGTTGTTGTTGTTAGCATATAAATCAGTCATTAGCACTCTTAAACAAAGTAAAATTATATACCACCACAGATAAATGAGATAGATATTTTATCTCTAAGTACTAGAATAACAACATAAATGTAACAGCATTTCTAAAAACCAGGTAATACAGCCAATAATTATAAGAAAATCTCAGTCAGGAGGAATGTTTTGACACATTAAAGTCAGAAATTAAAAACAGTGAAAATAATTTAGCAATAATTCATCTAGTATTTGAGAATGAGAGCACTTCCAACAAAAGTGTAATTTCAAAGCTTTAAGCAAGTTCTTCCCACTGACCACCCACCCCCAAATATACAAAATAATGAAAGGAAGACAGTTTATGAAATTTTCCGTTCAGGCTGTAAAACTGCAGCATCAGGCACAACATTTTAATTTATTACTACTTTACTACTAACTCTATTCACAACATGTTTTGCAGGTAGTATCCACATATATCACTGATGTACCTGCAAAATTATATCATTGTACAACACATAGTTCAGACAATATGTCATTTTACAGATGGAAATTTGATTCTTTAAAGAATCAGGTGTGTGTGTGTGTGTGTGTGTGTGTGTGTGTGTGTGTGTGTGTGTGTTGTGTGGGGTTACTGGTCTTTCTAATTAGGCATGCTAACATCTACATCTCAAAAGTACCACACACTGGACAGTATCCCCTGCAGAAGGAATCAACATATCAATTTGGCCAACATATTGGAGTGAATTCATCTAAAATAAGTGATTGGAAGGAAATACACCACGGATGAGTAGTTGGTTTCACTACCTGCAACTTCATATTCCTCACTTTCAGCCACTCTTCTTTCCACTGACAAACTTTCCTGTACCTTCACAGTTAGTTGATGATATACAAGGGACTCTCATGCACCGCTGTGTTTCTGTCTAGGGCATATTTAGCTGCCAAATCAGCCAACTCATCTGTCTAAATTCTAATGCCCTGGTACCCCGATTTTGTGAGGAAAGGATGGAATCCTGAAACTTGCTGAACTGTTGCTTTGCTTGGTATGTCTGTTGAAATATCTTAAAAGAATTTCATGGTGGTGTATCTTATCACATTTCCTCAATTTCTTTCAATACTGCAAGTAGCTCAGGATTATAGACTGTAAATTTCTTTGGTAAGTGAATCCTAATGGCTCATACAGGGAACACAGCTGAGCAGTCAATAGAATATCCATGATTAGACTTTTTAGTGTATCTGAGGTGTGTTCAAAAAGTAATGGAAATTCTGTAATTTTGTCTGCTGTATTATTCCCATTTGCATGATTTTTTCGTTGTTGTGTTGCTAAACATGACTGAAAAGTATTAGTGATATCATATATTTAATCTGTTGTCAGCAGTTAGAAAGATTACATGTGTTTCAGACATATAAGCAATTATTTATCTTGGTTAAAAATGAATCACAGAATTTGTACTAAATTTTATTATAAGAACACAATAAAGTGCAGTTAAGGTTTAAAAATGTTAAATAATGCTTTGGGTGTGACTTCTCTTAGTAAAACATGGTTTTACAAGTGGTATAAGCGAAGTAGGCCATGGAAACACTGAAGATGAAATCACGGAAAAAGTAAAAGAAATGACTGAACAATCACCGAACCACAATCATTGAAGTTGCTAATGATGTTGGCACATCAATTGGCTAATACAATGAAATTTTCTTAGATGTTTTTGCTACGAAATATATGTTAGTCATGAAGTCAACAATGATGCCAAACTACCAAAATGTGTCATAACAAGTGAGAAACACGGGTTATTCAGATACAATGTTGAAACCAAGGCTCAATCATCCCAGCAGAAGCATTCTGGGAGACTAAATAAAGCTCAACATGTGAGGTCAAATGTGAAGGTAATGTTAACTGTATTCTTCAATTTTAAAAGCACAGTGCACCATGAGCTGTTCTTGCTATGATGATGAAATATCAGTAAGTTGTACTTTTTACTTGTTCAGTATCAGTATCATGAATTAACTATCTGCATAGATGAATTAGAGTCTTCAAACCCAGCTGACATAATCTGCCTCTCTGAACATCATATGACCACTGGTATAGAACTTTTAAGTGTTACAGGGTTTAGGTTAGCGTCTTACTTCTGTAGATCAGAAATGTAGAAAGGAGGAGTTGCCACATTCATCAGGAACTGTCATAAATTTAAGAACATAGACATTCATAAATTTTGCCTAGAACAGCATGTGGAAGCATGTGCAACAGAATTAGAATTTCACAAAAAAATCCTTCATAATATTAAGTGTATATCGAGCACCTGCAGGTAACTTTAATCTGTTTGTAAACCACCTTGAAGCTGTACTGGCCCATTTAACAACCAAAAACAAAGAAATAGTGGTTGCTGGTGATTTCAATGTAGATTTCCTTAAAGACTCTCCGAACAAGAACTTATTTGAGTTAGTAACACTATCATTCAACTTAATTCCCACTGTAAAGTTCCCCACTAGGGTAGCCACTTGCTCACAAACAGCCATTGATAATATCTTTATAGAAAAGTCCAATGAACAAAATTATATTACAAAACCAATAGTCAATGGCCTCTCAGACAATGACATGCAGTTCCTTCTGTTAAATGTTAATACTGAACAGGATATAAAACCTGTTAAATCTGAGCTCAAGAGGGTAATCAATAAGCCAAAAATTGATTATTTTAGGACACTCCTCAGAGACATTCACTGGACTGATGTTTACAGTGCTCATGGCATGAATGAAAAATATAACACTTTTGCTAATAAAGTGCTTACCTTATTCGAACACTGTTTTCCCCCAAAACTTACCAAGGTTAGAGCAAAGTCTACAAAGAAGCCATGGATTACTCAAGGAATAGGGGTATCTTGTAAAACAAAAAGAAAACTGTATCTGTCAATCCGAAACAGTTCCGATGTTGATGCTATAGCACATTATAAGAAAAACTGCAAAATATTAAAGACTGTAATACGGACATCAAAGCCAATATGTTACAAGGAAAAGATTGTCATATCAGATAACAAAATAAAGACTATATGGGATATAGTGGAGGAGGAGACTGGTAGAACCAGACATGAATAGGGACAAATAGCGTTAAGAGTAAATGATACATTGGTGACAGATGTGTATAGTGTTGCAGAACTTTTTAACAAACATTTTATAACTGTTACTGAAAAGATGGGGTTGTCAGGTTCAGTAGATGCTGCTATGGAATACCTCAGACCAGACATTTCAAGTACACACACACACACACACACACACACACACACACACATTTACAATGAACACATTACTGCACTGAAATTGTGCAGAAGTTATATTGTACTTATTGTGTGTGTGTGTGTGTGTGTGTGTGTGTGTGTGTGTGTGTGTGTGTGTGTAAGTACAATCTAACTTCTGCACCATTTCAGTGCAGTAATGTGTTCAATGTAAATAAGTATTATAGTAGTTGTATTACATGTTTATGACCTTATAAATAAATACAAAACATTTTTATTTTAAATTCAGTGCATTAGTATTTGTAAAATGACTCTTTCATATAGTGTTCATTAAAAAATGATGATCATTCCACTTGGGACCTGTGGAATGGTACATTAGCTTATTTGTTTTAGTTGTAAATATTTGTCATGTATTGTTGTTTTTCTGACATGTTCCACATCCTGGAGGACCTCCTCACTACGGATCAATTGGAATGAAATTAAATCAAATCTAATTTACGTGGAGAGGGGCAGTTGGTGATGGGAGGCTGGGTTTATGGTGACACAATTGTTGACTTCTCTGATTTTCATGAATTCTTGACCAATAAATAAATAAATAAATAAATAAATACACTATGATGCCAGAGCCTCCATGTTTGCAAGACATGGCTTCGTGCGACTTTTTCTCTTCCCAAAAATAATGTCAAAAGGCTGTCACTTTAGAAGCATAAATCAGATTAAAATCTCATCTCTAAGAGAGCTAAAAGCTATCTAATCCCCAAAGTGTTTTGGGACTGGAAAAAGGGCCGTTGTCAAATGTGTGTAATATCTGTGTTGTGACAGTGCCACGAGATTTAAAAGTGCCACTACGTCAGTACGCGAACACGGCGATAGAGGCGCTCCGCAGCTCGGCCGAGCGCGGGAGCGCCACCTGGCTATGAACGGCGCCGGCCGCATGTCACGGCACGGCAGTCGAATGACAGATACGGAGTTAATAGCATGTAACCCGCTATTGTTTCTACTTTTGTATATCCACGCACTTTATTAGTGATTAAAGGTTATAACACTTTTTGGCGACGAGGTCGGATATTTTTTTTCCTGCGTTGTGGCATTGTGTGTTCATGTCAGGGCAGACATGGAACAGCTTATGCAAGTGCTCATTGAACAACAAACACAGCTGATGGCTGCTATTCAGGCACAACAAACACAGCTGACGGCTGCTATTCAGGCGTTGTCGACGTCGCTTACTCATCTCCTGTCTTCCTCTTCTCTGCCTCCATTCCCTCCTTACGACGAGGCCGCTGAAGACTGGGAGGATTATGAGAAGCGTTTGCGGCAACACTTCTTGGCTTTCGGCGTTGTTGATGCTCCTATGTGTAAGTCGTTATTTCTATCTTGGATTTCCCCACGGATCTATCAGCTGCTATCTCAGTTAGCCTCTCTGCGGGAACCTGCCTCTCTGTCCTTCCAAGAAATGTGTGAATTATTGTCTAACTATTACCGAAAAAACACCCACGTCGTTGCCGCCTGCGTGGCGTTCTACTGGTGTTGTAAACAGCCCCATCAATCTTACCGGGCTTGGGCGGCGGAACTACACGGTCTGAGTAGGAAATGTCAGTTTGTCACGGACACTCATCATGAGTCTTATGCTGATTCAATGGTTCGGGACGCTATTCTATGGCTTGCTCCTGATAAAGAAGTTCGGCAACGTGCCTTACAACTGCCAAACCCGTCGTTGTCGGAAGTTCTCAGCATCGCTCAATCTTTTGAAGTGTCTCACGCTGCTGGTGCTCAAATAGACGCGTGGTGTGATGTGGGCGCTGTACAGACCACTTTCGACGCGGACAATTTGCCTGTATCACAGGGGAACGACGTTGTGGCGGCGGTTCACTCGCGTCAACAACGTCGCGTTGGGCCACCACGCTCACAGCGAAAACAGCAACCACAGAAGCAGGTTCCTTCCGCACTTCCTTCTTGTCCACGTCGTTTCGTACAGCATGACAGGGCCGCGTGTCCAAAACGTTGGGACACGTGTAATTCATGTAGGAAAAAAGGCCACATTGCTTCTGTGTGTCAGTCTCCTAAAGCTCCTGTCGACGAGGACGAGGCACCGGACATGGATGTTAACTGTGTGCTTTCTCAAACAAATAAGTTGTTTGTTACTGTTCGTGTTCTGGATAAAGACATTCGCATGCAAGTGGACACTGGCTCTGCAGTAACTCTCATTAATTCTCGCACGTATTTGGAGTTGGGCTCCCCTCCCTTGTCTCCCATTACGCGACATCTGCGAACTTATAATAAGCAGAAAATTCCTATCGTTGGCCAGTTTGATGCTTCCACTGCCTACAAGTCTGTTGTTAGGCACCTCACGTTTTATGTGGTGGATCATGCGGGCATGGAAAATCTGTTCGGTTATGATGCTTTCCAGTTGTTCGGGTTCTCCATTGATGATGATGCGCACCTCATATCTGAAGATATTCCGTATCAACAGCTGGATGGATTGTGTTCTGAATTCTCGTCCGTGTTCTCTGCTGGTCTGGGTCGGGCCAAGGATTTTGAAGCCCACATTACTCTTAAACCTACAGCTCGCCCTAAGTTTTTCCGGGCACACCCTGTTAAGATGGCGTTGCGTGCGCCTGTCAAAGCTGAGATAGACAGGTTAATAGCTGCAGGGATTCTCCTTCCTGTTACCTCCAGTGAATGAGCATCGCCAATCGTGGTGGTTTCTCAACCAAACGGGAGTCTGCGATTGTGCGGTGATTTTAAAGCCACTGTCAACGCTCAGTGCCTCATTGACACTTATCCTCTTCCCCGTCCTGAGGAGTTATTTACCAAGCTCGCTGGGGGCCAGATCTTTTCCAAACTTGACTTATCAGAGGCGTACCATCAGTTGCCGTTGGATGCGTCTTCCAAGGAATTTCTCGTCATCAACACTCCTTGTGGGTTGTATCAGTACCAGTGGTTACCATTTGGCGTCGCTAGCGCGTCGGCCATTTTTCAGCGGTTTTTGGAACAGCTCACGTCTTCCGTTCCCGGCTGCATCAACTACCTGGATGACATTGTTGTCACGGGGGCCTCCGCTGAGGAGCACCTTCGCAATTTGCGTTCACTGTTCGGGTTCTGCATTCGGCTGGGTTGAAGTGCAATCTGGACAAGTCACAGTTCTTCCAACCCTCCATTGTTTATCTCGGTTTCCACTTGTCCCGTGAGGGTATACGTCCTCTACGACAGCATGTTGCGGCCATTACCGCTCTACCCCGGCCGTCTACGGTCAAAGAACTTCAGGCGTTTCTAGGCAAGATTGCTTATTATCACAAATTCATTCCCTCCGCGGCGGCGGTGGCTCATCCTCTGCATCAGCTGTTACGCAAAAACGTTCCTTTCTGCTGGTCCGACGAGTGTGAGCAGGCTTTTGTCCGCCTGAAGGCTCAATTGCAGTCGGCACCTTGTCTTGCAACATTCCGTCCGGGTCAGCACTCGGTCGTGGCGACTGACGCGTCACAGTATGGCCTAGGGGCTGTTCTCACCCATCGGTATGAGGATGGGTTGGAATGACCCATCGCCTACGCTTCCAAGACCCTCAACGATGCCCAACGGCAAATCGAAAAGGAGGCGCTCGCTATCATTTATGCTCTAAAAAAGTTCAGCGTTTTTTTGTATGGTTCTAAGTTTCACCTCATCACCGACCACAAGCCGCTGGTCTCTCTGTTCAGCCCCTCGGCGTCGCTTCCGGATAAGGCAGCTCACTGCCTGCAACGTTGGGCCTTATACTTGTCTTGTTTTCACTATGAGATCCACTATCGCCCCACGGCCCAGCACGCCAACGCTGACGCGTTGTCGCGTTTGCCGATGGGCCCCCACCTGGTTTTCGATCGAGATGAACTACTCTGTTTCCACATTGATGAGGAAGAACGTCGTGCGGTCGAGGGTTTTCCACTTACAGGTTCGCAGGTCGCGTCGGCTACTGCGCAGGACCCGGTCCTGCATCAGGTGATCGGTTTTGTTCAACGGGGTTGGCCAGACAGGACCAAGGGCCGGGCATCGGATCCCCTTCGCAACTACCATGCCTTGCGCCTTTGTCTGTCTGTTCGTGAGGGTGTTGTTCTTCTGGCCACGGATGGCGCATCTCCACGGGTCGTGGTGCCAGCATCTCTTCGCAAAGATGTTCTCAAACTATTGCATGAAGGCCATTGGGGGATTTCTCGGACTAAGTCCCTGGCCCGCAGGCACGTTTATTGGCCCGGTATTGATTCGGACATCGCCCACATGGTCGCTGCGTGTGGTCAGTGTGCTCAACAACTGGCTGCCCCCCGTACAATGCCCTCTCCGTGGCCTGATCCGGCGCAGCCGTGGGAACGGGTGCACGCTGACTTTGCCGGCCCCTTCCTCGGCACTTATTGGCTACTGTTGATTGATGCCTTCTCGAAGTTTCCATTTGTTGTTCGATGTCCGTCGCCCACCACTGCGGCAACAACGCTGGCTTTGTCCAAAATCTTTGCGCTAGAAGGTCTTCCACCCACGATTGTCACGGACAATAGCCCTCAGTTCGTTTCGCACGCCTTCCGTGATTTTTGTACTGGACAAGGGATTCATCATGTTACAGCACTGCCCTTCCGTCCACAATCGAATGGGGAGGTCGAGCACCTTGTCCGCACTTTCAAAAGCCAGATGAAAAAAATTCCTTAGTGATTTTTCCACAAATGACGCTCTGTTGCAATTTCTGAGTTCTTATCGCTTCACGCCTCTAGGTGATCACAGCCCTGCTGAACTCTTGCATGGCCGCCAACCGCGCACTCTACTGCACCTGCTTCACCCTGTCAGGCCTTGTACTGTGTCCCCTCGTGCGGGAAAATAGTCGGTGGGTGCCGACGTGTGGGCACGAGGGTATGGATCTCGCCCTAAATGGATTCCAGGGGTGGTCCAGGCTCGTCGCGGCCGCCGGCTTTGTGAAATACGTACGTACGACGGCATGGTTGTTCGCCATTACGACCCGATGCGCCCACGAGTGGTGGCCACTCCGGTGCCACCGCCCCTTCTTTCGCCTCCACCAGCCCGAGCAGCCAGTCCTGTCGCTGCTGCTGATCTTCCATGCGTGTTGCTGCAGCCGACGTCGCTCCTGCTTCCGAGTACGCCGGAACCGGCCCCAGTCGCGATGCCGCCTTCTCCGGGACCCATCTCGCTGGAGCACACCCTCAGGTCCACGACACCTATGGATGCTGCTCCGGAGTTTACACCCATCATCCAGGAGGCACGTTCCACGCGCAAGCTTCCGTCCTGGACATTTTCGACCATACTCTCGTGTTTCTCCGTGGGATCTTCTCGGGGCCTCCCAAGAGGCCATGGAAGTCTCCGCACTGTCCGTGTCTCCAAGGAAGAGAGTGTTTTTTTTTCAAAGGGGGGAAAAGTGTTGTGACAGTGCCACGAGATTTAAAAGTGCCGCTACGTCAGTACGCAAACATGGCGATAGAGGCGCTCCGCAGCTCGGCCGAGTGCGGGAGCGCCACCTGGCTATGAACAGCGCCGGCCGCATGTCACGGCACGGCAGTCGAATGACAGATACGGAGTTAATAGCATGTAACCCGCTATTGTTTCTACTTTTGTATATCCACGCACTTTATTAGTGATTAAAGGTTATAACAATCTGACAGGGACTATTTTAAAGTGGATAACATTCATGTACATACTAAATAAAATTTTCTCCAAAAACAAAAATTCCATCGTTTTTGAACACATCTCATATGACAATGTGACTATGATGTTCACTTAAAATTTGATAACTAAGAACTAAAAATATATTCAGAATCATTTTTCTTCTTGTGCTTTTGTAACTCTAGTAGATGTTTGGATATCCTCAGTAATCAAGTTCCACCACTGCTGAAGACCAACAGCTAACACTGTTAGCTTATGGGTCTCGCAGACTCCTAGCAACCTTGTTGCTCATGGATGACTCACAAAAGAGTAGTAATGCAGGTATCTGGTAACTGGGTAAAAGACAGGATGCTGTAAACTTCACACTTCATGAGGAGGCTGTACTTCATGGCAATTGGCAGCTCCACAGCTTCAGTACAGAGATTTACTGTTGGGTGATAATGACAAAATAAGTGCCATGAAATAAAGGGCGATCCACTGACTTTGATGAATCCAACAATTCTGTTGTTATGTACTTAGTTCATAACACCCGAACAATATGAAGCAACAAGAATTTGTTTTCACACAGGGTAATGTTGTGTAATGAAAGCCTTGTAAGTATTGTGGAAGAGTGCAACAATTTTTTTTAACAGAATACAAGCACATACTTGCAAAAAACATAGCTCTTAGTTTAAACGAATGTATTCCACAATTCCCAGAGTTGCTCATGTATGCCTCAATGAAATATCTTTTAGAAATGAATAGCTTTTAGTAATGGGCTTTAATTAATACCATTTTGAGGTATTTATAAAAACAGGTAAGGAAATAAAAAAAGTAAGAAATATACCTCATAAAACTGAAATTTTCTTTACCTACCTGTACCCAAACGTCATGTGGCCTCACAAAAGGTGGACAAGGCTCAAGTTTACAACCTTCATATGCTGCTAGGGGGCTTACTTCATCCACATCCTCTGAGAAGAGCCCCAATTTCTTGTCAACAGAACACTGCAAACAGATAATAATTGAACAGCTGGATACCCAGTATGCTAGTAATTATTATCAGACATTTTAGACTGCCACCAAATTTCATGAGATATAGCAGCAGTACAGAGTTCAGGTGACATACAATAACGACATTAGTCTGATAATAATATATTCCGTAAGTAATATTTACAATAAAAATGGTTTGGCACGCGTCATTTGAAAAACAGACACATATGCTAAATATATTTATGTCTGAATACTGTCAATTTCCCAGTGTGACTACTTCCTCCTGCTTTATTACTTTCAGACTGGATCTGACTGCTGAGAACAAATTTTAATCTTCTGCAATAAGTTCCTTTCGTATGAGATATGAGTTATTTTAAAACATTATCTGTAGGATATCGATGAATCAAAATACGTATGGCTTGTAAACTTACCTTGCTTTTATGTCTCTAAAGTTGGCATGTATTCTCATGGCACAAGTAGTTGCTCCTAAACATTTCTGTACGTGATTTATAATATACACATATCAAAAAAAGTTTTGCAGCACATCGGTTCAGAGAGTTCTGGAATTTGTACAGAAAATTGGAATTGAGATCAACACAAACATCATTCCCGCCTTTTTACTGCTCATGAAAACCACACGTTGCATGTTGTACCACCATACAACAAGACCTTCAGAGGTTGATCCAGACTGCTGTACACACCAGTACCTCTAATACCCAGTAGTACGTCCTCTTGCATTGATGCATGCCTGTATTTGTCATGGCATACTATCCACAAGTTCATCAAGGAATTGCCCCACTCCTCAACGGCAATTCGGTGTAGATCCCTCAAGAATGGTTGGTGGGTCACGTTGACTCTATCTATCTGAGGCATGGGCCCACATCTGTACCGTGCTGTATGGTGTCATGGTTGCAAAGGTGGACCTCACCATGGACATCAGGAGTGAAGTTGAAAAGCATTATTCAACATGGTGGCGTTGCTGTCAGGGTTCCTCCGAGCCATAATCCGTAGGTAGTGGTCATCCACTGCAGTAGTAGCCCTTGGGTGGCCTGAGTGAGGCATGTGATCGATGGTTCCTGTCTCTCTGTACTTCCTCCATGTCTGAACAACATCACTTTGCTTCACTCTGAGACACCTGGACACTTTCCTTGTTGAGAGCCCTTCCTCACACAATGTAACAACGTGGATGTGATTGAACTGCGGTATTGACCGTCTCGGCGTGGTTGAACTACAGACAACATGAGCTGTGTACTTCCTTCCTGGTGGAATAACTGGAACTGATCAGTTGTTGGACCCTCTCCGTCTAATAAGTGCTGCTCGTGCTTGGCTGTTTTCGTCTTTGGGCAGTTTTAGTGACATCCCTGAACAGTCAAAGGGACTGTGTCTGTGATACAATATCCATGGTCAACATCTGTCTTCAAGAGTTCTGGGAACTGGGGGTGACACAAAATGTTTTTGATGTGTGTATTTACAGTTTAATTTTTCATTAACACAGCAGGCAATTTAAAACTTGCTGCCTTTTTTTCAGTGTTTCTCAATGGTACTGGATTTTTTACACAATTAAACGAGATAAGTCATATTTTATTTAAAAATGATTAAAGCAAGTACATTTGTGTGACATTAGATGATAACTTTTAGAAAAACGTAATTTACTATTTTCACTTGTTAATATTCACTATTAAAATCAATTAATATTGTAAAAATAATAACTACAATAACATAATGAGAACACAGTATCAAATTAAGGGACAAATATTAGAACAATTTTCATAGTAATAAATATTCATTGTAGACGGTAAAAAGTCATAGGATGTTGCAAGGAGAGAAGGAAAACATGGGTACCAGCAATGATTATCTAAAAACTGAAGAAGTGCATCTATAGGTTGAGGAAGAATAATACACATGAAGACAGTGGTGGAAAAGCTAAAGGGAAGAGAATCATTCTGCAGTTAAGATGTAGAATTTCAGGGAAACATCTGGACTGGTAGTGACACTTTTGTATGGTGGAGAGGTGACTGATGTTTGAAGTGAAATGCAGTTTGGGGCAGCATGATGCACTGTCCCCACTTTCAGTCAGTCTAAAGCTGGAAGGGGTCATCAGTGACAATGACTGCAACAGGGGAACGATGTAGAACTGAACAAACATAATAAACGGAGAGCCTTTAAAGGGACATAGTGTTGTGGAGCTAAGGCAAAGATAAATTCTAAGGAATAGTAGAGCACATAAAGTAACACACTGTGAAAACCTGTCTGGGAGATCAAAAGAAGTAAAATGGAATACATGCTGATGTTCAACGTGAAGGTACCCAATATCTTGCTGCATGCAGATAGATTAGGCTTTAAATATGTTAGTAAGTACCTGTGAACACGGTTCACCATGTTTTATGAATAAGATCTCAAATTAAAGATTTAAAGAAAATAACAGGACAAGACAGATGTTCCTTCAGTAAGGGAAGTATGTTGAGAAACAAAGCCCCTCACACAGACTAAAGTTGAGGATCTGCTGCACCATCATTTAACCAACTGTACTTCGCAGCTCGAAAACATTGGCACCTAACAACACTGATTAAAATAAAGAGACATCCTTGAAGCATTAGAGATTATGTAAATTTTAGGACTTCTTACAGAGAGAGTGGAGACAGCACACTGCTAGAGAAAATTATGGTATGATGGATAGTTATTGACTACAAATATCATCAGAAGTAAGCAGGGTGCTGGCTGGTAGCAGGGAACAAAAGACTTCAATCTGTAGATGCCTTATAGAAAACTGCAGATTTTGCTGCCCTCTGGAGAACATGTGAGTACAGAACTGTAACTGTAATGGATGCTGTGAATAAATGTGTGAGCTGAAGTTACTATGTTGAATTTCTTTAAATACTTGTGATTAACAACATTTTGGTGCCAAACCAAGAAACTATGAGGAGAGATAAATTGCTACTACACATTCAAGAGGATTATATGTTGACAGCAACTTAAATCGGAAAATATCATCACACCATGCCACTTTCAGATCACACAGATAAATTATACGAGGAAGAGAGATAAAAGAATACAACATTTGTTGCTGCCATTAATGCCACAGGGGTATTTCAAGATTAATAAGGTAACTACTGATATTACTGTATGTTGGAAGAAGTTATAATGAGAGCCAATGAGTCAGTTTAAGCCTTCAGAATGTAATTTTCAAGTTAAATTTCACATTGTAGCTAGGTGGCAAGAGTGCTGTGAATTTCCACGTAAGATGGATTACAGACCATTTACTCACCTCAAAGAATTAATAAACTGTTTCCGTAGTGTGACTTCATAAATAAATTAAAAAATATCAATAAATATAGAACTGTATACATTTAGGAGCACTGTATAGTTCGGTTTCAAGCACACGGTAGAATTCAATAACTGCCTATGTATCTGGCTGCAATGGCCAACCCTCTTCTCTCATTTTTCTGTTAGCCAAGAGAATTATTAAATAACAAAGGGGGCGATTGGAACTGCTGTTGCGTGGGCATCTCTGAGTGATTGTTTCTGTATATGGTTAATCTGTGCATGCATGTTGGTGATGGAGTAACACTGTGCAGTTAGCGTATTATTCACACAGCGCATAGGGGACTGCTAGCTTATTACTAGACTGCCAAACAACAGTGAACTTTCCTAAGGGTTGTTAATGGTGAATACTGCACAGCCACACTACCTGTTGGCAATAGTGAAAACCCTAGGGGGTACTTTAGTGAATACTGCAAAACAGCGTCATCTCTTAATAATATTCTGACAGGGATGACTAGTGCTACAGACACACTCATGTGGCAGTAAGAAAAAATAATGCATAATGAAAGATATCACTATGGTTATCCACAAACTACAATGCAAGAGGAGAACTCTACGCTCAAGAGCTACATGTTCTGTGATCCAGATAAATGGGTTCAATGTTTCTACGCCAGCAGAGGAATTGGACATGTCAGGACTGCTTGTAGAAAACCCTAGAAGAGCTGATCTCACTCAATGACTCAATACAGGATTTATTGGACAACACAGTACACAAGGTCAACACAGAAGATTGTGAAGACTACACTAACAAATGCAAACACACTATCCAAAAGGTGAAAGGGCTTTTAGGAGGAGCACATTGAGGAGAAGGAAACATAGCTGATATGCATTTTCAAACATCAGTAGCTCACCAACATGCCTATGTAAACATGAAGTTTCCTACCATCACACTGGATCCTTTCTCTGGTGACACAGAAGAATGATCTTGATCCTGGGAGCAGTTCAGAGCTTCCACAGATGACAATCTATAAGTGTCGGTTATGAAAAAGCACATATTCCCACATGGATTTTGGTCGATGGGATTGCTGTTAGAGCTGACACATGAACAGACGAAGCAAATTTTGAAATCCAACAATGGGGATAAGAATAGGATTATCCAAAAGTACCCCGACTTCTTCGAGAACCTTAATGCTTCAATTTCAGGTGTCCACAGACTCACAACGCCACCTACACTGAGTGCCACAAGCAGATCTAGGCACTATGAGCGCAAGGAGAGGATGTGGATTCTTACTGGAGAGTGTTTACCTCCAAACACCTCCATGCATTCCCAGAAAAAAAAAAAAAATTGCAGAAACTGGCTTATTTATGCACAATGGCGAAAGCTCCTAGGAGGGGATCTTACACATCCTATGGGGTTTCTAAACGAAGAGGGGGAGTGAGCCATCACCACACACAAGATAAAAGTGGATTATAGAACACAAGAGAATTACGTACCTTCAGCATCTGCCTTTCACGCGAAGGTAAACACAAAGGGTGACAAGAAGATGAAACAATGCAATCCAGGACCTTTCTGTACATACTGCACAGAAAGGGAGCACTGGGATGAAGACTGTCCCAAGGTTGCAAGCTTATAGGCTAGAATACGTAGCACAAAGATAACAAACCACTACTTCCTGTGACTTAAGATCTGATCAGTCCTTTAAACTGGGAACGGCATCTTGTGCAAAATGTAAGAGTGAGCACCATATTTCTGTCTGTAATAGTCACCTCACAACAGTGAACAAGACTGAAATGATCACAACTTCACGTTCTCACAAACTTTGGTATGTACCATCCTACACAATGGGAGTCAATCAAGTTTCACACAACATTCAATGACTGAATCTCTTGAATTCACTGTACCTGGAACCTCAACTTTGGGAATAACAACATTCTACACTTCATCTCTCTCAAAGAGTAAGGTCCATTTTAATATGATGGGATACTCTATCCACATCCACATTACAATTGCTGTTATTGGAAGCAGCAATAAGTTCTCACATCAGCCAACAGTACCACAAACATAGGAGATATGGACTTGCAGAACGGAATACGGCTGGCATATTTGATGGGAGACACAGAAGATCTATCTACTGAAGTCCAGAAAGGAGCTAGTTAATACTGGAAAATTGCGGCCTTGGAACAACCAATTGAAGTATCACCTTCATTGGTTCTTCTTCCCACAATTTTCAAATATGTTCTTAGTGGAAACAGGACTGGTACTGCAGTTAACAAAGCAACTGTCAACTACAATCAGGGTAGCTGCAGCGAGATTTCTGATGAGTCAGTGGACTGTTTTTGGTACTTGGAGACAACTGGAAAAACACAGCATCAAATGCAAGCATTGACACCCATGCTCCTACCCTGCATCATAAGACTTCCTAGTGTCATACTGAATGGGGAATGACAGCAGAGTTGTATACCATGGAAGAGGGATACACTTCTCTCTAGCAATCACACCACTGTTGAAACAAATCTTCTCTCCTTACAAAACAAAATGCAAAGGAATGAAGAAGTGAAGCTCATTTATCATGAGACCACGTCAAACTAAATTACGAGAGATCAGATAAAAATTGCTTGAGGACCATATGGTTGAGAATGGATTTTACCTACCACACTACGTAGTGAAGAAATGCAGCAATGGAAACATTAAATACAGGATTTTGTTCAATGCATCTCACATGAACCAGACTCTGCATCCCTGGATGATACCCTCGAAACAGGAGCAAATTTACTGCAAAACTTACTCACAACCTTGCAATGATTCCACAAACTACTTCTGACAGGACTATTGTTTGATGTGGATCAAGCCTTCTTATAGTTCATCTTGAATGAACAGGACAGAGATCTCACACGAGAATGGTGCCTATGCTATTATGGATGATGTCATATTTACTGTTTCAAATGTTTGCCATTTGGACATTTGATAAGCCCGTTTCTTTTGTCAGCAGCCATAAGGAAACTAGTAGTACTAAATAATGACAAATATCCCTGATTATCAGCATTCACTGACAATTCTGTATTCATGGATGACTTTATAGATTGTATGTGAGACAGTGACAGCTCTGCAACTGTTTATCATTAACTGACTGCATTCTTCCTGCAGATAAGCCTTCCACTTTCGAAATGAGTGACTAATTTGAAAGAACTGATAGCAATATGGCATGCCAAAGGCCTTGAAACCAATCTCGCAATGCACGTTTTGGGATCAATTAGAATACTGAAGGTGAGTATCTCCACTGACTAGTGAAGGACAGCTAAAGACCAGGCTGACAAACTGGCAATCAAGAGAAACATTATTCAAGCAGCTGCTCAGTTTTATGACCCCCTTGGTCTGTTGACACCCATTGTGATTGTTAACTAAACTAATCTTCCCAGACATTTGGTGGAGAGGTCTTACATGGGAGGATGTTTTGCCCACAGATCTTGCTCATAGTTGGATTCTTGTGTCTCAAAGCTTTATCATTTGTCACTGTTGTGCATTTACAGATTGGATAAGCACAACAGGCAAAAGTGATTCTGCAGAGGTGCACATGTTCTCAATCCACCCGAAAGAGCTTATTGGGCTGCTTTGTATGTATAGACAACTACAGACATTGGTTACACAGCACATATTGTTTGTAGCAAATGAGAAGGTAACCTTGCCTAGGTTGGAATTGCCTGCCACAATGGTCAGCTCATGACTTGTTCCTTACTTTGGGGACGTAACAGAATTTGATGCCAACAGAGTTACTCTGTGAAGTGATGCCACTGTCACTTTGGAGTGAATACAAAAAGATCCAAACAAACTGTAAACCTTCCTTTGTAATCAGGTGACAGAAACATTGACCTACACTATAACCAGTCAATGGAGTCATTGTCCTGGAAGACAAAATCCTGCGGATCAGTTCACATAGGGACTAAAAGCAGATCTACAAGTAACGCTTGACGTCTGGTAGTGTGGTCCACCATGGCTTCCAAAAGACAAACAGTCATGACCAGTGGACATCCCAGTTCCAGCTAAATCAATGCCAGAAGCCAAACCCTGAGCAAATGTCACTCTGATCAGCATCAGTGAACCCCCATTCAACTTGCAAAATTCAGTTCGTACTGGTGAATAGTGCACATAACTGCCCTTGCATTTCAATTTATTGAGAACAAGACTGGCAAGTTCTGGCAGTTTTGAGTGCTTTGCAATTACAAAAGGCCTGTACATACTGGATCAGAAGAGTTCAAGAGGAGCTATTCAGAGCTGAACTATTTGCACTGTGTAAGGGAGAACAGTTACCCAAAGCGCACGCGCGCGCGCGCCCACACACACACACACACACACACACACACACACACACACACACACACACACACACACACACACATGTAGCATTGCATCATCTCGGTGTACGTATGGTGCTAGGTGAACTGTGAGAAGAGTTTGCGTTTAGGAAAGATGATAAGCTTTCAGGATAGTTCTTGACCACTGCTTGCCCTGCAAGATAATATGCAGACATCAGTAAGCAGAAATAGAGGTGGCACTACCATAGGACGGAGTTCAACCCACAAGACCACTCACAGTAACAGGCACTGATTTTGCTGGACCATTAATGTTACAAACAGATACCAAATCAATAAGTCTGACATGTACCACAACATGTACAGTTAATATTGAACTTGTCACCGATACGTCCACTGATAGATTTCTGAAGGCCATGCAACACATTGCAGAATGTAGACGCTGCTACATTATCCCATACAGCCAACAGAGAACTGTCTGAACTCTTCAAAACTGCCCAGCATACTGACATACAGTACTACTTTGTGCCCACCATGGAATCACCTGAATGTGCACACCACCACAAGCAGCTTGGTGAGGAAGCTGGTGGGAAGGCATGATAGAAACCATCATCAAGCATTGTGGGAGGAAGATGCCCAGCTGCTCTCAGATGAATGAAGATAGCCTAAACACCTTTTTGACAGCAATAGATACCACAGTACATTCAGAACCCATAACTCAAAGAGACATTGATACACCATTGATGCCAGCCCACTTTGTAAATGCTGGGAAACTAGTAACCATTCCATGTGGGCCACAACCAGTAACTAGGAGATACCTCAGCAATGAGTTCTGACAAAGACGAAAGGTAAACAACGATATTAAGCATAGGTGGAAAAATGAATATCTCCTGCTGCTCAGAAGCTACCATGAGGTGAACGGATATCCCTCAAGAAGAAAACCAAGAATCGAGTAAGTTGTTCTGCTTCAAGAGGATATCAAACCATGGCATTTGTAGAAGAGAGCAGTGGTGGAAGAAGTGTGGCATGGCAGAGAAAATAAAACAAGCTGCATCATTCTCTGCCAGACATGTGGTACAAAGGTTTGTCAATTGAAACTTCCTGGCAGATTAAAACTGTGTGCACTGACCGAGACTCGAACTCGGGACCTTTGCCTTTCGCGGGTTAGTGCTCTACCATCTGAGCTACCGAAGCACAACTCATGCCCGGTCCTCACAGCTTTACTTCTGCTAGTATCTCGTCTCTTACCTTCCAAACTTTACAGAAGCTCTCCTGCGAACCCTGCAGAACTAGCACTCCTGAAAGAAAGGATGCTGCGGAGATATGGCTTAGCCACAGACTGGGGGATGTTTCCAGAATGAGATTTTCACTCTGCAGCGGAGTGTACGCTGATATGAAACTTCCTGGCAGATTAAAACTGTGTGCACCGAACGAGACTCGAACTCGGGACTTTTGCCTTCGTGGGCAAGTGCTCTACCATCCGAGTTACCGAAGCACGACTCACGCCCAGTCCTCACAGCTTTACTTCTGCCAGTATCTCGTCTCCTACCTTCCAAACTTTACAGAAGCTCTCCTGCGAAGTGTGCTTACTGTGCCCTTTACACTTTCCTGTACATACCCTAGTACTGTGTACTGAGAAATTTACTGTATGCATGAGAGGTCTTCTAAAAACTGTATACACTATTCTGCATTTCTATCTGATATTAGGTACCAAACATTGATGCCTGTATACATTTGCTTTGAATGGTTGCCTTTGAAGAGCACATTTTGGAACACCCCCAAGAGGAACCGGCCCCCAGCACTTGCCTAGTGGTGCAAGTGTTGTGTGCATCTCATGCTAATGTGTGAGGAGTTATCTAGCAAGAAAACCTACATCCATACCATCTCCACAGGAAGTTGAGGCAATAGTAGTGGAGAACCACTTAAAAGAAGTACCATTTCTGCAATCGTATTTCCAGCCACAACTCCAGGCTTTGGTGATATTTACCAATGAATGAATGTATACCTGAGAGAGCACTGTGAACTTTGACAACTCTCATGTTTTGCTAACAAAAACCTGTGTGCCTATGTGGTTAAAAATTAGCAATAAAGGTCCAGTGTGAACATATACACTGGGATAATGTGATTAGATCAGTCTATGTATTTAATGGCAATTATAATAACAAGACCAATCTACCTCATGTGTCTCAGAGATATTCTTCCTACCTTATTTGAAGGTATGTCACCAGGTGTTTATCATATGATTTGATTTGATGCAAGTGTGCAGTATAATCCAGACACATCATTTCCAAATCAATGAATTCATAGAGGATGACCTGTTCCACAGCTACCACTGTCATCAGATTTTATGGATTTTGCACATTAGTGTGTGATATTATTAAAAATGATTTATGCAACCTCTGTAACATCTGAAGAGAATCTGATCACATGAATCCACACTACGTATGAAACACTATGTGACCAGCCATGTGTACTTCAGCCTGTGTGGCAGTCTTTCAACTGCCAATGTACAGTATGCAACGAAGTTATGTAATGTACTGCATGGTGTGGTATTCTTGTTGAGTTTCTTAAAGAGAGTGTAACATCAATCCATACATACATGAACTATTTTTCAACTTCGATACCCCATTATGCCGAAAACATGAGTTTTCTGACATTGGTTCTGTCTTGAAAGATGTTCAGTTTGCCATCATATACAACCTACTAAGTGCTGTCGTTGCTCTTTTATCCATCCTGTACAAACCAGATATTCAACAGTATACAGCTTGTTGTGGACAATAAAGATATGACATATTTATTATGGAGTCATTAATAGCAATTTATATAATTAATGAATGGAGGAATATGCTCTTCATAGGTGAACCCCACTTCAGTTCGCAGAATATCTCATTTCACATTTATCTAAAGGGATAAAGGTAGATGATGCAATCACAGGAATCATACGGAAAGAGGCTAGTTTAGTAGCAGTGGCGGTGGAGACAAAGATGAAACAAAAACAGACAAAAAGTGTTGCATTTCATCCTCACTACAGGTGGCTCCCTCTCCACTGGGTCTCACTCACTTGCTAATATTTTACTACCTTCCCCAACTAATTTGTCTTTCCTCACTGTCAGTACTTGGAATTTCACCTTCTGAAGGTAAATTATGGAGTAAAAATATATGGAACATGGGGATTTTTTTCTGGTCGTTCAAATGGCACAAGGCCATGTAGTTTGCACTACTCTCCACAGAAACTGAAACCACTGAGGCCTGCTATATGTAGAGCACTCCTCAACAAGTTTTTACCCTGTAATTTCTTGTTCTACCTACAAGAGTAATATCGCTGAAGTTGTCTCATATAGAAAGTCCCCCCCCCCCCCCCCCCCCCAAAAAAAAAGTATTTTCATTACTATTAAGCTGACAGGAATTTTGGAGTCAAATACCCTTCATTTGACTCATTTTCTTGTCGCATCAAAATTAAGACAATTCTTACAGATAACAGTGTTAAGTGGTAAGTGGTGAATATAACAGAAAAGGCTGGTGCGTGCGCGTATTCCATCATTTGGATCAGTAATAACAGTTGCCATTCTTCCTTTGCTCCTCTGGAGCTAACATTAAGTGCTTTATCATACCTGCCACGCTGCCAACATTTCCTGCAGAAATCGAAGTTCTAAATCCGGTCTTGCAGTCATTAACCACTGCCAGCAATCAACAGCTGTCATCATTGCTTTTTCTGTAAACAACTCCACCTGTGACCACGCCACAACATGCAACAATTTTCGATACACACCTGTAAGTAAAGAAAGAAAATTTGTAGCAAAGACGGCAGCTTGATATTTTGCAGTGTAACATTTTAACTTACAATTCCAGGTCTCACAATTTCATCAACAGTAAATGTACATCAGCAAATTAATATTACAAAAGGTGTTCATTCATCAGAAACAATATCTCATGAAACCAGTATTAAACATATTTCAAAGAGTTGCTGGGGAGGTACACAAAACATATTTTAAGAACAATTTGAGTTGTCATACATACTCATATTTCAAAAACCAATGGTTTCTTCTGACAGTAATGACAGCATAATCATCACTACCAGTGCCACCATCAGCAATTTGACATCTACTCCCAGAGAAATGCATCTTCCAAACATTTCCATGCATTACAGGTTCCAGCTTTACACAGTAAAATTGCAACTGCATGTTTTCAGATGTTATCCACCCATCTTCTATTAGGTCATCATCTTTATAATTTGCTATCTCTTGGAATCCAGCAAAGAAATGTCTTGGTCAACCAACCATCCATTCCCCTGGATACATTCCTCATGACCCATTTGCTTGTTTTCCTGCCTCTTGGAGTAATGCCCACCATACAGCTTTCAGTTCACTGATAAATCCCCTTCAGTTTATGAATGTTTTTTGTACAATCCATTCAATTAGTGTAGCTTCGTGACTTGGTAAATTGAGACTTCAAAATCAATTATTCAGTGTTCAATCCTCAGTCAGTCCTAGGATATTTCAGTCGTTTAGCACTCCTTTCGCCTCTGGCACTGATTTGTTAATGTGGAAAATGCCAAGCTGTATGATGATTCAGAGTCTACACTAAACTGTAGGTCCCCTTATAAATGGATGGGTAAGTCAGTTTAAAGGCCACACTATTTCCAAAAGGATCATGTGAGTAAAGCACTGTGGTGAAGAAAAAGAACATTGATGACACATTGGATGCCATTTAAATTTGGTACCCATCTTCTTGCATAATTACCGAAACCAGGGATCAAATTAGGCCTATCTTCCACATACCTCCTCCTCCCATCGATTGAGGCACAATGTTTTTGAAATGGTGCGCTGACCTTACAGACAATGTTGAATCAATATTTATGTCAAGTAACTCTTATTAATGATGGTCTGACCAACTGCACCATTTAATACCCAATCAGCAACAAACATTATCTACAGAATTATGCAGAGAATTGCATCGTCAGATAAGATGTTGAAAGAGGCGAAGTAGTGGGAGAGTTGTAGCTAGCATGTATTATTACTAGTAGTGGAAACATGCTAGCTTCCTTGAAATGTAAAGCATGTACAAGGTTTTGTTGACTCAGTAGGATAGGTCTGCTTTGCCAGGAAATCCCCATAAGAATTCATATGACTACTGGACTGATCCTCGCCTTCACTGACTTACATTTCTGGATCAGATACATATACAAAGTTATTTCAGCATTTAATCACAATGCCCCCCCCCCTCCCCATGAACAAGCTGTTGGTAGGGCAGCTTGCTTGCCTTAGCAATACAGATCACAATACCGTAGGTGCAATCACACTAGAGGGGTATCTATTAAAGAGGCCAGACAAATGTATGGTTCCTGTAGAGAAGCTGCAGCTTTTTCAGTAATTGTATGGGCAAAAGTCTGGATCATTCATTGATCTGGCCTTGTAACATCAACCAAAATCATCTTGCTGTACTGGTATGGCAAATGGTTGAAAGCTAGGGGAAACTATAGTCATAGTGTTTTTCAAGGGTATGCAGCTCCATTGTATGATTAAATGATGACGGCACCATCTTTGGTAAAATATTTTGGAGGTAAAATAGTCCCCCATTCAGATCTCCAGGGAGGATTACTCAAGAGGATGTCGTCATCAGGAAAAACAAAACAGGTGTTCTACAAATCGAAGTGTATAATGTCAGATCCCTTAATTGGGCAGCTAGGTTAGAAAATTTAAAAAGCTAAATAGATAGGTTCAAGTACGATATACTGGGATTTAGTGAAGTTTGGTGGCAGCATGAACAGCACTTCTGGTCAGGTGAAGTCAGGGTTATAAATACAAAATCAAAGAGAGATAATGCAGTTGTAGGATTAATAATGAATAATAGAACAGGGATGCTAGTAAAAAAGTATGAATAGCATAGTGAACGTATCATTGTAGCCGAGATAGACATGAAGCACGCACTCACCACAGTAGTACATGTTTATATGCCAACTAGCACTGCAGATGATGAAGAGACTGAAAAAATGTATAATGAGATTAAAGAAATTATTCAGATAGTTAAGGGAGACAAAAACTTAATTGTGATGGACGACTGGAATTCGATAGTACAAAAAGGAAGACAAGGAAAAATTATAGATGAATATGGACTGGGGGAAAAAAATGAAAGAGGAAGCCGCCTAGTAGAGTTTTGCACAGAGCACAATTTAATCATTGCTACCACATGGTTTAAGAAACATGACAGAAGGCTTTATACATGGAAGCAAACTGGAGACATCGGAAGGTTTCAGATTGAGTATATAACAGTAAGACAGAGATTTTGAAACCAGATTTCAAATTGTAAGACATTTACAGGGGCAAATGTGGACTTTTACCACAATTAATTGGTTTTATGCTGTAAATTAAAACCAGAAAAATGGCAAAAAGGTAGGAAATTATGGAGATGGGACTTGGACAAGTTGAAACAACCAGAGATGGTTGCAAGTTTCAGAGGGAGTCCTGGGCAATGACTTGCTGGAGCAGGGGAAAGGGATGCAGTAGAAGACAAATTGGTAGCTTTAAGAGATGAAATACTGAAGGCAGCAGAGATTCAAATACATAAAAAGAAAGGACCCAATAGAAATCCTTAAATAACACAGGAGATATTGAATTTAACTGATGAAATGAGAAAATATAAAAATGTAGTAAATGAAGCAGCGAAAGGGACCACAAACATCTAAAACAAGAGTGACAGGAAGTGCAAATTGGCTAAGCAGAAATTGGCTAGGGGACCAATGTAAGGATATAGAAGCATATTTCACAAGAGGAAGGATAGAAGCTGCCTACAGGAGAGTTAAAGAGGCCTTTCGAGAATAAGAGAAGCAGAAGTATGAATATCAAGAGCTCAAACGGAAAATCAATCCTAAGCAAAAAAGAGAAAGCTGAAAGGTGGAAGGATTATATAGAGGGTCTATACAAGGGAGATTAACTTGAAGGCAATATTATAGAAATGGAAGGGGATGTAGATGAAGAAGAGATGGGAGACATGATACTTGACAGAGCACTGAAAGATCTAAGTTGAAATAAGGTCTTGGGAGTAGATGACATTCCATCAGACCTACTGATAGCCCTGGGAGAGCCAGCCATGACAAAAGCCTTCCATCTGGTTTGTAAGATATATGAGTCAGGCGAAATACCCTCAGAGTTCAAGAAGAATGTAGTGATTCCAATTCCAAAGAAAGTAGGTGCTGACAGGTGTGAATATTACTGAGCTATTAGCCTAATAGGTCATGGCTGGAAAATACTAACATGAATCCTTTACAAAAGAATGGAAAAACTGGTAGAAGCCAACCTCAGGGAAGATCAGTTTGGATTCTGGAGAAATGTGGGCATATGCATGGTAATACTGACCCTATGACTTACATTAGAAGATAGGTTAAGGAAGGGCAAACCTATGTTTGTAGCATTTGTAGACTTAGAAAAGCTTTTGACAATGTTGACTGGAATACTCTCTTTGAAATTCTGAAGGTACTAGGAGTAAGACACAAGCAACAAAAGGCCATTTTCCAACTTGTACAGATACCAGATGGCAGTTAAAAGAAAGTTCAGGAAGAATAAATAAAAACTTTGAGGTTTGGCGATGATACTGAAAGTATGTCACAGACAGAAAAGGACTTGGAAGAGCTATCAACTGGAATGGACAGTGTCTTGAAAGGTGAATATACGAGGAACATTGATAAAAGCAAAACAAGAATGTAGTCAAACCAGATGATGCAGAGGGAATTATATTAGGAAATGAGATACTAAAAGTAGTAGATGAGTTTTGTTGTTTGAGTAGTAAAATAACTGATGATTGATGAAGTAGAGAGGATACAAAATGTATACTAGCAATGGCAAGAAAAGCGTTTCTGAAGGGAAAAAAATCTGTTAACGTAGAATACAGATTTATGTACCATGAAGTCTTTTCTGAAAGTATTTGTATGTAGTGTAGCCATTTATGGCAGTGAAACATGGATGATAAACGGTTTAGACAAGAAGAGAATAGAAGCCTTTGAAGTGTGGTGCTACAGAAGAATGCTGAAGATTAGATGGGTAGATCACATGACTAATGAGGAAATACTGTATAGAATTGGGAATGAAGGAAATTTGTGGCACAACCTGACTTGGAGGAGGGTCAGTTGATAGGACACACTCTGGACCAGCTCAGTATTGGAGGTTTGTGTGTGTGTGTGTGTGTGTGTGTGTGTGTGTGTGTGTGTGTGTGTGGAGTAAAAATCATAGAGGGAGACCAAGAGATGAATACAGTAAGTGGATTCAGGAGGATAGAAGTTGCAGCAGTTATTCAGAGATGTAGTGGCTTGCACAAGATAGAGCAGCATGGAGAGCTGCATCAAACAAATTTTCAGAATGAAGACAACAACAACAAAAACAACAACAACAATCACAATTAAGAAATATAATGGCTTCCAAGATCTTAAAATTAACTTTATTTAGGTGCAAACTAAATTCTATGGGTATTCAAAAAAAGTGAAAAACATACACGACAAATTCATCATAGCATTTTATGATTGTACTTGCAAGAAAAAGGTGTTTGCAGTTTTTCTTAAAGCCTTTAGTAACTATCACTTAACCTCTAAAATTTCTGTCATGCACTCAGTTTCTACTATACAACTTTACTCCAGATATACTGTAGATAAACTTACTTCTCTTCCTCCATTGGCCAAATCTTTCTCACTGTTCAATAGGTGCAAAAATAATCTGATTTGTGGTATCTCATTTCAGAATTGTGTCTTATTATTTATAACAGTTTGGCTCTGTTACATAATTTCACAACTCTTGTAAAATTAAACTCTTGGCTTCTTCTACTGATACTACCTCTTCACATTAACATGCAAGATGAACTGGCCATCTGTATTTCCTTTCTGATGACTAACACAAACTGCCATTAATTTGATATCTGGTGCATCCAAACTAACATTACCTCTGTCACAATTCTACACTCAGGTGATAAAAGTAATGGGGCACCTCCTAATATCATGTCCAACCTCCCTTTGGCTGGAGTAGTGCACTAACTCGACATGATATGTACTCAACAAGTTGCTGGAAGTCAGCTGCAGAAATATTGAGCCATGCTGCCTCTATTGCTGTCCATGATTGCAAAAGTGTTGCCAGTACAGGTTTTGTTAATGAACAGACCACTCGATTATACAGGGGGGTCAGAAATTCCCATTAGAGACACCTAGGACATGTGGAGGGTAGTGAGTACAGACCATTTTGAATAGGAACCCATGTCCAGAATTGTATCGTTTCCATTCTATGACATATTCAATTCAGATGTGTACCTCGTCAAAGTCTGCTTAGGGAAAGAGAAACATCTCAGAGTTCCCTGTCCTGGTATGCAACAGGGTAGACACGATGACGTGTACTACATCAAACGATCCCCAGATGCCACTTATTGTCCACTTTGCTGTGAGACTGAGTCAATACCTGTGCATCACCAATAGAGGAAACATGGTGCAGTACATGTTTGCAGAATACACAGACATGCTAGTCAGCAGTATCACGAACGTTTTCCACACCGTCACACTACATCGCACAAACTGTTTGCCCAGGTTACACAACGGCTACGAGAAACGGGCACCTTCACCATGAGGAGGCAGGACTGCGGTACCCCATGGCGACGCCGCACTCCAGAATTTGAAGAAGGTGTACTGCGTTGCATTGAAGACAGCCCGTCAACGAGTTCACAAAAAAATGCATGTGCAATGGCTGTTAGTCACAGTACTGTCTTGGACGTCCTGCATGAGCAACAATTATATCCGTACTACTTACAAAGGGTACATGCTATAGGTCCAGCAGACTTTCTACAATGCGTCAACTTCTGCACATGGTTCCTGCACTGTTGCATCAACACGCCCATTTCCACATCGAGTTCTCTTCACAGATGAATGTAGGTTCACAAGGAATTGTGTTCTGAATGCTCGAAATAGCCATGTCTGGGTGGGCAAAAACCCTCATGCCACGCATGTTCAGGGATTTCAAGACAGGTTTGCAATTGACGTGTGGGCAGGTATTCTGGACATTATGTGATTGGACCATACCTCCTTCCATCCAAGCTCACGGGTCCCGCATACTTAGTCTTCCTACAACACGTAATGGATCCATTCTTGGAAGCTGTGACATTGAATGTCCATTAGGAAATGTGATTTCAGCATGATGGAGCACCATCTCACTTTGCACTGGCTGTCCGGAGACATCTCAACAGACAATATGGTGAAAGATTGATAGGCTGTGGTGGTCCAACTGCGTGACCGGCATGATTGCCGGATTTAACCGCAATGGACTACTTCTTGTGGGGTCGTATGAAGAGCCTAATTTACGAGACACCTGCAAAGACAGAGGAAGATCTTCTGGCATGAGTTCTGGCCACTGCACAAGACATTGAAGAGACACCAAGTGGGATGGAGAGAGTGTACCAGAACACGCTTCGGAGGTACAATGTGTGTAACAGCATTGGTGGTCGCCACATCAAGCTGTTGTTGTAATGTATCGGTATGTTGTGGCTGGTGCCGTAGATGCTGGGTTCTTGTTGTTGTCGACTAATGTAAACCATAAGGTGTAAGTTGTAATGCAAATGCGTAAGTAATAATGGAATGAGTCAGTATTCTTTTCAAATGGATTGCAACAATTGTACTGGGTCACACCTAAGTACATTTCTCATGTGGGTGTGGATGACAATACATTTTCGGACATGGGTTCATATTCAAAATGTTATGTACTCACTACCCTCTACATGTCCTAGAAGTTTGTAATGGGAATTTCCAAGCACCCTGTATACCAGAAATTTGTGATGGAATTCACGTTAGGTGAACTGTGTTGCCATATCATTTGTTTGAATTGTCTGTAATGTTTTTCAAACCAATGGTGAACAACAGTGGCCCAGTGCCAAGGTGCATTGCCATGGGAACATGAAGTCAATGAATGGCTGCAAATGGTCTCCAAGTAACCAAATGTAACCATTTCCAGTCAATCATCAGTTCAGGTGGAACCGAGGACACAGTCTGTTCCATGTAAACACAGCCCACACTATTATGGAGCCACAACCAGCTTGCACAGTGCCTTGTTGACAACTAGGGTTCACAGGTTCATGGCATCTGTGCCACACTCTAACACTACCATAAGTTCTTATAAACTGAAACTGGGACTCATCTGACCAGGCCACAGTTTTCTAGTCATCTAGGGTCCGACCGATAGGGTCACAAGACCATGAGGGATACTGCAGGTGATGTCATGCTGTTAACAAAGGCACTTGTGTTGGTTGTTTGCTGCCATAGCCCATTAATGCCAAATTTCACCACTCTCTTCTAGCAGATACATTTATCGTATGTCCCACATTAATTTCTGTGGTTATTTCACACAGTGCTCCTTGTCTGTTAGCACTGACAACTCTATGCAAATGCTGCTGCTCTCAGTCATCAAATGAAGGCCTTTGGCAACTGTGCTGTCCATGGTGAGAGGCAATACCTCAGATTTGGTATTCCCAGCACACCCTTGACACTGTGGATCTCGGAATATTGGACTCCCTAATGATTTCTGAAATGGAATGCCCTACCTGTCTAGGCCCAACTACCATTCTGCATTTAAAGTCTGTTAATTCTTACTGTGTGGCCGTAATCATGTTGGAAACCTTTTCGCAAGAATTACCTGAGTACAAACAACTGCTACTCCAATGCACTGCCCTTTTATACTTTGTGTACGCGATACTACTACCATCTGTATATCTACATATCACTGCCCAATGACTTTTCTCACCTTAGTGTAAGTAGCCCGTCCACATTGTTCTTTATTTCATTAAATGTGTGAATTTCAGTACATACAATAATACCTGGAGTAGAAATAAGAAGTGCTGTTGCTCTCCAAAGAGCACTATGATGAGCTTCACTGTCTTTTGCTTTACATGTATTCCAAACAGCTTCAATCAGCTGATCGGCTAAAGTTTCACGCGTTTCTCCACCCTGCAACATTCCTTCAACTTCTCCAGCAGAACGACTGCGCAGCAACAATGATGACATAAACCTTGGTGAGTCACTGTTAACACAACCTGGCCGCTTATCAAGAATACCTACCTGAAATGTAACATTACAATTACTTAAACACACAAGGTTGCAAATAGCACTGTGGAATCTTTAGGGAATCTGAAGCAGAAAGCTATGTATAAGAACATTAATTCGTTCACAAATGTTTTATCACATGACTCTGCTTTCATGGTGCATCTAAGTTTTGATTTAATTCATACTCAGGTTCATTACTTCTCCTCTTAACACACTAATTTCTCACACATCACTCATAGTGTCATGGAACAAGCAAATGAATGCAGTCTGTCAGAGAAAAACTATGTTGCAAAGAGTATTATACCTACACAAAGATTTGAATTATAGCTTATAACACCATAAAGAATTTTTTGCACATTAGTAAAGATGACTTACACTGATCGGACCAATTGGTGGGGTGATTCCAGAGTACTGCAGGACACACTCAGTCGCAAGTGCTAAACCGGCATGGTGCCACTGACCCATATTCTGAATCTGGTTAAGGTACCCCTGCAGATGAGAGCGCGTAGCCTGAGGTGCCCATTTCATTGCTTCTTGCACAATGCCTTGACACCGTGCTGCAAAATCTTTTACTATGCTCTGAAATAAAAAAAAAACATACATCTAATCTCAAGATAATATGTACATGACAATAAACACATTGACTGAAAATATCAAACTGGAATTACTGTTTATTCAGTTAATAACTACGTCTCTGTAGTGGAAAGCTTTTTATGGATGTGATCAGATATCAAGTCAGAGAGTGAAGATTCGTGCATTCTGTGTTAGCGTTGTCCTACTTGTGCAACACATCATTTCAACGAAGTATTATCACAAAGACAAGTTATAATGTTCAATCTTGGGACCTCTACACAAGAAATGAGGAAGAAATGGTGATGGCAGTGGCTAACATCATTCTTGATAGGGATGCAGTGGTTGGTGATTTAATTGGAAAAGTAGTTGTACCTGGAGGCTATATAACTGTTTTGTTCAAATCAAAGTCATAGTAAAAGGCAGTAATTACATATACTTTTTGAATAACAATAGTATTATGTAAAACTGCCAGTTTTTGGGTATTTTATAGCAATTCAGTTTTATTATAAATTATTTTCTTATATAGCAAATTAGTTTGACTGTAAATTCTTATGTATTTGATAACACATGTATTTAAAGTACAATGAATTGTGTCCCTTTAACTCATAGTTTGTCATAAATTGCAGCAAATGTTGGAGGGTGGTGGTGGTTAGTGTTTAACGTCCCATCGACAACGAGGTCATTAGAGACGGAGCGCAAGCTCGGGTTAGGGAAGGATTGGGAAGGAAATCGGCCGTGCCCTTTCAAAGGAACCATCCCGGCATTTGCCTGAAACGATTTAGGGAAATCACGGAAAACCTAAATCAGGATGGCTGGAGACGGGATTGAACCGTCGTCCTCCCGAATGCGAGTCCAGTGTGCTAACCACTGCGCCACCTGCAAATGTTGGAGTCCATGACGCTCAAAGCAATTTAACAGTGTCTTGAAGGGCAATCATTTTTTATTTTATAGTATATTTCTTTCAAAATTGTTTCTTAGTTTCACAGAGTACATCTGAAGCGGAGCATGGTAAGGAAATCACATTTCATGTTCAAGTTTCCAGAATTCTTCGTATCCTATATCATATAAATATATTAAATGTCCTTTTACAGTAGTAGTTGTATAACATCTTCCTAACTAGCTTTTCTCACAAATTTTACATTTTTCATAGGTTTCATTAGAAGCACACATCAATTTTGAGTGGCTGATAAGAAGAGACTGCCTCATAAATGGAATAACCGAGCACCACATAAAAGATTTTACTGAAAGAGAAGCTTTAAAGACTCTTCAGACCTCTAGCCTCAACTTGTAACTGTTCTCAGAAGTTTCCAGTTTCTGCATTCTGAATATTCCGCTCTGTTGAACATACATGAAGAGATTTATAAACAGTGGCATGCTTCGTGATGGCCTGAAGCAGTTTCAGAGACAGCAGTGCCCTTCAGTATATGGCTGGCAACATTGTTGCTACTATTTGAAGTTCTGATGTTTGAAGATTAAACTCTGAACCTTCACCTTTGGTAAAAACCTCTGCAGAATTGAGGAAGGTGGTGTTAACACACTGAGCCACTGGTTACCTTATGTGGCAAAGTCTTTTGACTATGTAGACCACAGCACACTGCTAACTAAATTAGAACAAGCTGTTCCAACTACATCTACAGGACACAGGCGACTGTGAGTATCCACAGCTCATCTGCCAGACAGGTGCAAGTGGTAGGTTACCAGCCAGACTGCACCTCATTTACACCCATTTCTGCAGTGTGCACGAGTCATTCGTGCAAGTCAGGATGTGGGCATTCAGCTGAGGCATACGACTGCATAGGCTGCAGCTTGGTTCTACGACTGCCTGTGTGTGAGCTGTTTGCCTATCCTTTCCGCTAGTGGTTAGTTGCTCTCAGGCAATCATCAGCTAGAACAGCCTGAATTGAAACATTATCAAATTAAGGATAAGACAGTACATTGGTTTTAATCTCAGCTGATCCATACACTTCCACATAATAGGAAATGAGCTAGCATCGAACTGGGTTATTCGTGAAATATTTTTATATAGTTTCATACCATGGCTGCATATTGTATTGATACAAATTAATGACTTGCTTTTAACTGTCACAACTAAACCTAAAGATTCTCTGTTTGCAGATGATACAAGCATAAGCATTACAGATTTAGGTGAATCCAGAATCAAGTAAATATTATGATGGCAGGGTCATCAACAGAGCTAATATTTCACATTCATCGAGTGCATATGAAGGTACAAATAGACTTGAAATGCCTGTGCCTGCAGTGTGTGTTCCTGCATATAACACATGCATCATTATAATACGAGGGTTATTCCAAAAGTAAGGTCCGGTTATAAAAAGAAAATCAAAACTAAAATGTTTTTTCAAAACAATTGTTTTATTTACATTCCTTACATCTTTATCTATTTTTCTACATAACTTCCATACTTATTTAAACATTTGTCACATCGTTCAACAAGCTTTTGAATGCCCATGTTATAGAAATCGGCCGCCTGTGACGATAACCAGTCCTTAACTGCTTCTTTCACTTCATCATCTGTGTCGAAGCGCTTGCCGCCGAGAAACTCCTTTAAGTAACGGAACAGGTGGAAATCACTTGGCGCCAGGTCCGGACTGTAAGGAGGATGGTCCATCTGTTCCCATCCAAATTTCTTGATCAGAGCTTGCGTTCCATTTGCAGTGTGGGGTCTGGCATTGTCATGCAACAACAAGATTCCAGACGACAAAAGACCACGTCGCTTATTCTGGATTGCACGTTGAAGTTTAGTCAGGGTAGCGCAGTAGGCGGCTTTATTAATCGTTGTTCCTCTCTCCATAAAGTCGACTAACAATACTCCACGTCTATCCCAGAACACAGTCGCCATAACCTTACGTGTTGAGATTGTCTGCTTTGCCTTGACCTTGACTGGCGATGACGTGTGACGCCATTGCATTGACTGACGTTTAGACTCTGGAGTGATGTGAGAAACCCATGTCTCATCCCCTGTGACAACATTGTCTAAAAGACTGTCACCTTCCTTATGATATCGCTCCAAAAAATCAAGAGCAAAAGCCATTCTTTTCATTCGTTGGGGCTCAGTAAGCAGCCTGGGAACCCAACGGGCACACAATTTGTGAAACTTCAAATGTTCAGACACAATTCTGTACAAAGTTGTTCTACTCACATTCGGAAAATGCATGTCTACGTCTGTAATAGTGAATCGGCGATCTTCACGAATTTTTTTGTCAACCGCATTGACCAAATCGTCTGAAATCACTGATGGTCGGCCACACCGTGGTTCATCGTGCACATTATCCCGTCCTTCATTAAAAGCTCGCACCCACTTGCGCATTTTACTGTCGCTCATTATGTTAGGACCGTACACTTCAGTAATCTGCCGATGGATTTCCGCCGCTGAATTGTTTCTTGCAGACAAAAACTGTATCACTGCCCTTACTTCACAATCGGCGGGCTGATCAATTGTCTTAAACATTGTAAAGTGACACTGTGAACTACACTCAGCAACAGTAACAAAGCGAATGGCGGCGTTTGACGCGCAAGGCTTGCCGGGAGTCGGCGCGCATGCGTGTTTTGTCATTGGCGCCAAATTTCAATAGTTACGGCGAATCGGACCTTACTTTTGGAATAACCCTCGTATGTTCCAATATTTCATAAATAAATAAGTCCCTGAACCTTTCATAAATTACAAATGTTAATTGATAAGCAATTTGGGGAAGAGAATTGATACAATGATATGTGCAATACAAGCCAGTGACTATCTGCTACAAGGCAGTGAACAACGCACAGCACGCTGCACTGCCCCCCTTGCTTGAAAAACCAAGAATCCACTGTTTCAAAGTGGATTCTAGCTTCCTGGACCTGACTAGTCAGTGCTTCTTTGTACAGTAGCATAGCTGTATCTTCACATTCTGGTCAAGTCACTTTCTCATGGTCACTGCAATGTTACTTCCATTGATCAAATCATGATTGTTGGGGAGACCTCCACATTACTAATATTTGGATCCCCTACTGTCGGTCTGTGCCCGAATTATGACAGTGTTTCATGCAAAGGAATTGAACAACATGTTCAAACTTTGTCTCCTTGATGTAGGATTATTATCCTTGACTTTGAATGTAATGTCTGAAAAGAAATGTAGGTTCAGAATGGGCCAAACTTGCACTTTAATCATTTTTATGATGGCCCAACCTTCCTCACGGGTGTAGAAATTCAAACTATTTTATCTAGTTTGTGGCTTACAGACTGGTATTTGGCATCTTTTTTAAAGTTCATGATTTTAATCCTGGGAATCCCACATCCACAAGTGTGCCAGCATTCTAGGGCTTCTTTGGTTCAAGTGATGAGCTGTTTGACATAATCACACTTAGTATCATCACTTTGAAAAGGACTGAGGTTCAGGAAAAATGATGTCAAATCTGTATTGTCTTACTTTTGTGGAGCATCGCACTCCAGTAAGTCTGTCTGAAGGCAACAAGCATTGAGGACATACTACCCAATGTCTTATTAAAAGCATTATGTGAGGTCATTTGGCCATGGATGGTAGGCAGTTGCCATAGAGTGAACAATTTTGCATTGTGAATTTACTTCTGCTACCAGTGTTGACTGAAACACTTTCCTGACAAGAGATCATTAAATATGGTGCTCCATGTTTCAAAATTACGAGGGCTATCCACAAAGTACATTACGTTATGGAATGAAAAATAAATAAAGTATTGGAATTTTTTTTTATTATATACAGATGAAAGCCACACTTAAATACTGCTTTTCTACATAGTTGCCATTTAAATTAAGGCACTTATCCTAGCGATGGACAAGCATGGAAATTCCTTCATCGTAAAATTCGGCTGCCTACGCCTTCAACCACATGGTTACATCTTTTGGGACAGAAAAGGTGTGATTTTTGTGGATTTCCTGGAAGGAGGCACTACAATAAACTCTCAAAGGTATTGCCAAACTCTGCACAACCTCAAAAGAGCAATACAAAACAAGCGCAGGGGAAAATTGGGCTCAAAGATCTTGCTGATTCACGACAACGCCCGGGCCCACACGGCAAATGCCACTCATGACGTTCTCGAATCTTTTAAGTGGGAGTTGTTTCCTCATCCGCCGTACAGTCCCAACCTGGCACCGAGCGACTTCCACTTATTCCCAGCAATGAAGAAGTGGTTGGCTATGCAGCATTTTGATAACGACGCACAGCTTCAAAAAGAGGTAACCACGTGGTTGAAGGCGCAGGCGGCCGAATTTTACGACTAAGGAATTTCCAAGCTTGTCCATCGCTACGATAAGTGCCTTAATTTAAATGGCAACTATGTAGAAAAGCAGTATTTAAGTGTGGCTTTCATCTGTATATAATAAAAAAAAATTCCAATACATTATTTATTTTTAATTCCAAAACGTAATGTACTTTGTGGATAGCCCTTGTATTTCTTCTAAAGAAAGTAAGTGATTTATGGAGACTTGGTAAAAGTGTACTGGATGAGTTAGGTAACACTCACTACTATATATTTATTACTATTCGTTGACTTCGGAAACCTCCCAAGGATATCAATTCAATTTAGTGAATGTCCAAATAAATGCAATGCACTCATTCTCAGTCTTATAGAAATTCTTCACAGACTTAGAGAACACTAGGCCCAAGCAATTATTCTTTCAGTGCATGCAAGATATGTGTAAAAGTTGCACCTATGGCAAAACCATTACTGTCTGTGTGTAGTTCCATCCTGGCATTCTCGTCAAAATGTGCCGTTACTGATGAAAATGTCAGCACATCCTTAACGATACAGAAAGATCATTCTCGCACTTGTGCCAATAAAATCTGGCATTTCCCTGCAGTAGTTCTTGTAGTTGCCGTGCCTTGTGAAAGAAAACCTTTGTGATACGTTGGTTGTTGTTGTTATTGTTGTGGTCTTCAGTCCTGAGACTGGTTTGATGCAGCTCTCCATGCTACCCTATCCTGTGCAAGCTTCTTCATCTCCCAGTACTTACTGCAACCTACATCCTTCTGAATCAGCTTATTGTATTCATCTCTTGGTCTCCCTCTATGATTTTTACCCTCCACACTGCCCTCCAATGCTAAATTTGTGATCCCTAAATGCCTCAGAACATGCCCTACCAACCAGTCCCTTCTTCTTGTCAAGTTATGCCACAAACTCCTCTTCTCCCCTATTCTATTCAACACCTCCTCATTAGTTACGTGATCTACCCATCTAATCTTCAGCATTCTTCTGTAGCACCACATTTCGAAAGCTTCTATTCTCTTCTTGTCCAAACTATTTATCGTCCATGTTTCACTTCCATACATGGCTACACTCCATACAAATACTTTCAGAAACAACTTTCTGACACTTAAATCTATACTCGATGTTAACAAATTCCTCTTCTTCAGAAACGCTTTCCTTGCCATTGCCAGTCTACATTTTATATCCTCTCTACTTTGACCATCATCAGTTATTTTGCTCCCAAAATAGCAAAACTCCTTTACTACTTCAAGTGTCTCATTTCCTAATCTAATTCCCTCAGCATCACCCGACTTAATTTGACTACATTCCATGATCCTCGTTTTGCTTTTGTAGATGTTCATCTTATAGCCTCCTTTCAAGACGCTGTCCATTCTGTTCAACTGCTCTTCCAAGTCCTATGCTGTCTCTGAGAGAATTACAATGTCATCGGCGAACCTCAAAGTTTTTATTTCTTCTTCATGGATTTTAATACCTACTCCGAATTTTTCTTTTGTTTCCTTTACTGCTTGCTCAATATACAGATTGAATAACATTGGGGATAGGCTACAACCCTGTCTCACTCCCTTCCCAACCACTGCTTCCCTCCCTTTCATGCCCCTCGACTCTTATAACTACCATCTGGTTTCTGTACAAAATGTAAATAGCCTTTCGCTCCCTGTATTTTACCCCTGCCACCTTTAGAATTTGAAAGAGAGTATTCCAGTAAACATTGTCAAAAGCTTTCTCTAAGTCTACAAATGCTAGAAACGTAGGTTTGCCTTTCCTTAATCTAGCTTCTAAGATATGTCGTAAGGTCAGTATTGCCTCACGTGTTCCAACATTTCTACGGAATCCAAACTGATCTTCCCCGAGGTCGACTTCTACCAGTTTTTCCATTCGTCTGTAAAGAATTCACATTAGTATTTTGCAGCTGTGACTTATTAAACTGATAGTTCAGTAATTTTCACATCTGTCAACACCTGCTTTCTTTGGGAATGGAATTATTATATTCTTCTTGAAGTCTGAGGGTATTTCGCCTGTCTCATACATCTTGCTCACCAGATGGTAGAGTTTTGTCAGGACTGGCTCTCCCAAGGCCGTCAGTAGTTCTAGTGGAATGTTGTGTACTTCCGGGGCCTTGTTTCGAATCAGGTCTTTCAGTGCTCTGTCAAACTCTTCACGCAGTATCGTATCTCCCACTTCATCTTTATCTACATCCTCTCCTATTTCCATAATATTGTCCTCAAGTACATCGCCCTTGTATAGATCCTCTATATACTCCTTCCACCTTTCTGCTTTCCCTTCTTTGCTTAGAACTGGATTTCCATCTGAGCTCTTGGTATCCATACAAGTGGATCTCTTTTCTCCAAAGGTCTCTTTAATTTTCCTGTAGGCACTATCTATCTTACCCCTAGTGAGATAAGCCTCTACATCCTCACATTTGTCCTCTAGCTTAGCAGTTTTGCACTTCCTGTCGATCTCATTTTTGAGACGTTTGTATTCCTTTTTGCCTGCTTCATTTACAGCATTTTTATATTTTCTCCTTCCATCAATTAAATTCAATATTTCTTCTGTTACCCAGGGATTTCTACCAGCCCTCGTCTTTTTACCTACTTGATCGCTGCTGCCTTCACTACTTCATCCCTCATAGCTACCCATTCTTCTTCTACTGTATTTCTTTCCCCCATTCCTGTCAATTGTTCCCTTATGCTCTCCCTGAAACTCTCTACACCTCTGGTTTAGTCAGTTTATCAAGGTCCCATCTCCTTAAATTCCCACCTTTTTGCAGTTTCGTCAGTTTAAATCTGCAGTTCATAACCAATAGTTTGTGGTCAGAGTCCACATCTGCCCCTGGAAATGTCTTACAATTTAAAACCCGGTTCCTAAATCTTTGTCTTACCATTATATAATCTATCTGATACCTTTTAGTATCTCCAGGGTCCTTCCATGTATACAACCTTCTTTTATGATTCTTGAACCAAGTGTTAGCTATGATTAATTTATGCTCTGTGCAAAATTCTACCAGACAGCTTCCTCTTTCATTTCTTACCCCCAATCCATATTCACCTACTATGTTTCCTTCTCTCCCTTTTCCTACTCTCGAACTCCAGTCACCTATGACTATTAAATTTTCGTCTCCCTTCCCTACCTGAATAATTTCTTTTATCTCATCATACATTTCATCAATTTCTTCATCATCTGCAGAGCTAGTTGGCGCACAAACTTGTACTACTGTAGTAGGCGTGGGCTTCGTGTCTATCTTGGCCAGAATAATGGGTTCACTATGCTGTTTGTAGTAGCTTACCTGCACTCCTATTTTTTTATTCATTACTAAACCTACTCCTGCATTACCCCTATTTGATTTTGTATTTATAACCCTGTATTTACCTGACCAAAAGTCTTGTTCCTCCTACCACCGAACTTCACTAATTCCCACTATATCTAACTTTAACCTATCCATTTCCCTTTTTAAATTTTCTATCCTACCTGCCTGATTAAGGGATCTGACATTCCACACCCCGATCTGTAGAACGCCAGTTTTCTTTCTCCTGATAATGACGTCCTCCTAAATAGCCCCGCCCGGAGATCCGAATGGGGGAATATTTTACCTCCGGAATGAGACACTTAAAGTAGTAAAGGAGTTTTGCTATTTGGGGAGCAAAATAACTGATGATGGATGAAGTAGAGAGGATATAAAATGTAGACTGGCAATGGCAAGGAAAGCGTTTGTATGGAGTGTAGCCATACGTTGGTAGTAGGAGCATATTCCAAGGAAACCTGTCTGTCCATAATGTGCCAAGAAGTTGGAAAATCTGTTATGGCAGTTACTTTTTCGACATCAGGACAGATTCACTGTTTTAGTTAACTATGTGGCCTGAGCTTTTTGTTTCTTTGGTGACAAAATGGCACTTTCTTGAATTCAGACCTAGTTCTGTGTCATGGACACATTTCAGCACAGTCTTCAAGCAACTTAGAGGCTCTTTAAATACATTCAAGAAAATGAAAATATCATCCAGGTAGCAAAAACACACCACTCATTTAAGATGTTGAAACATGTTGCCCACTATGCATTCAAAGATGGCTGGAGCATTGCAAGACTCTTCAACAACAATACTGAGTTAACCAGTGTCCTGTTTCAGCTGCATATCTGCATATATCCTCAGGGACAAGTTGTGGCTGTTCATGGCAACTGATTGATGACCTAGAGAGTTTCTTGTCCACTTGTGGTGGATATGATTGTTGCTGCCACAGAGATTTATTTTATGAGGCTGAGAACCCTTCTGGCTTTGATAGGAGCTTCACAGTTTACCTGAGCATCCAGATTGTTTACTGGAACTCATCTTGTTGACAGTAGTGGCACATTTTCAACGATAGACAATGCTGGCGATATGGATAATGTGCTATTTGCAGTCTGGTTCCTGTTCATGAAGATGATGGCATTTGCATAGCCTCATTGGAGCCATGTGGATGCTGAATGCCAAGACAGGCAGCATCTCCAGCACTTAACAATTGGTGACCAAGTTGATAAATGAAGAATGGTAATTAATTAGGGTATTCTAAGGACACTTTTGCATTTTTTATTTGCCAACATTTTTTCACCCTACCAGAGGCAATGCCCAGATGGACATTACTTAACTGCCATCCTGCATAAAACACCGAGTTATTGCACACCTGCTTATCATAGCAATCAGTTGTCACACTTGAAGCTATGTATTTTTCGTGCCAGTGCTGTAAAAAGCTTCATTTTTTGTGGGTAGACAATTTTTCTAGATGGATGAAGGAACAAAGATTGGAGTTTTACATCCCATTTGCGATGAGGTCATTACAAATGGAGCAGAAATTCAAATTGAAGAAGAATGGAAAAGGATATTACAATTCAGTGGCCAAACAGGGATTGGAATTGTCATCCTCACAAACAAGTGCAGTGTCTTATTACCATACCACTTCATTTTGTTTAGATGCAAGGTAAGTTTCATCACAACTCTTGTAAGAAAGGCATTCCTGATAAACACGTGTGGTTATCTATCATGGAGGAACAAAGGTAGGTAGGTTGGTTGGTTGGGGGGAATGGACCAAACAGTGAGGTCATCAATCCCATCAGATGAGCGAAGGATAAGGAAGGAAAACAATCATGCCCTTTCAAAGGAACCATCCTAGCATTTGCCTGAAGTGATTTAGGGAAATCACGGAAAGCCTAAATCAGGATGGCCGGATGCAGGTTTGAACCATCATCCTCCTGAACCTGAGCCCAGTGTGTTAACCACTGCACCATCTTGTTCGGTGAAAGAAAAGTGTTTTTATATCTAATTACCAGCTTTATCAATTACTTAATTGCCTACAGAAATTAAACACATCACCAAACATAATTTTATTATTTACATGTACACTTTTAATAATTTATCAGTAATTTATCCTACAAAAGATTTATTTATCACCACATACTTACTAATGCAACCAGGATAAATTAAGACATTTTGTACTAACCTCCCTTGCCTCTAAAGTATCCATAAGTAGTAAAGTATACGGCATTCCTGGTATGTGAACTGTTGGAGTCTCTTTATTAGGATCAAGTTCAAGTGAAAAAGATAAAACTTGCAAAATATCTAGCATTGACCACAGCACGCGGCAATTCCACAGTAAGTGTGGGAATCTGTAAATGCGAAGAATATATCAATAACATGGACATCATATGGAGAAAGTAAAGTCTGCTTGTTAAATTAATAAGAAACTATTGTAATAGATCAGTTGTTGAAGCATTATTTCCTTTTCCTACTTTCATATTTAAAATATTTAAATTAAAAATGAAGCTTGACACTAGATGTTATGAAAGAATAGTGTGACTGTCTATTTATCAACAACTGAGAGGACCAAGTACAGTGAAGATGATTAGCACATGAAAGGAGAGAGTCACCATAGAGCAATGAGCTGGTAGCTGCCTGTCTGGAGCTTTTACCTTTGCTAGGGCAATGTGACAGTTCTCGCATTTATCTTCCACTGATATCTTTGGCACTGTGTAGATGATACTCACCTGAAAATCAGATGGTAAGTCTTCAGCCTACACTCTAACTTGAATAATCATTTTGCAGCCACATTCCCAATACCTTTAGAAATTTTATCTACCCCTTCTGCCTCATTTGATCATGCATCTTTCAAAGCTCAACCAAACTCTGACTCTAATACTGGTTCCTCTATGTCCTCTAAACCGCCACAGATTTCTTCTTCTATCATGCTAACAGACAGTTCCCCCCTCTGGTAGATGTCCTCAATGTACACTTTCCACCCATCTGCTATCTCCTCTGTGCTTAACAGTGTAATTTCTTTCACTCTCTTAATTAATGGTGACACATTTAATTTTCCCTAAAGTTATTCTGATCTATCTATAGGCTGACATGGCCTTGTGGTGATCTTTTACTCTCCTCACATTTCAGCTGCCCTTTTTCCTTTTTTATTGTGACAAAAATCAATGCATTTGCAAATTACAGTAACCACAATTACCATTTCTAATAGCTGAAATGGTACTAACACTTCTATCCCAGTAGCATTTTTTTAACATGTCAATCTGATTTCACAATCTTCAAATCAATTCCTAAATTTTACCACCCACATCCTTTAAAAACATGATGAATATTTTAAAGCATGTCTCCCAAAGAATTATATTTGTATTAACTGATGTATAACAGTTATGTCATTGACAAAAACAATTTAAATTTCGATAACTTCACCCAATGTAGCAAACTAAATTTACTCACTACAGTTTGTTGCTACTGCTGTTAGCTAATGCTAATCTATGTTATGGCTGAAAGAATGGGAATGAGGTGGACAGAATGAGGGGTGCAATAGACGGAAGGGCAGTCACAGTAAATTCACTTTTGTCACTGAGGACTACATTTTTCATGTACAATTTCTTCTTAGTATAATTATTGTTACTACTGTTATAATTACTGTTGTGACAAGCAAAACAACTTAATGATGAAACTGAAGTGCAGAGACAAGAGCAAAATGAGTTTAATTACTTATATGTAGATTGAGAAACAGAAAAATAAATATGCAACATAATCGTTCATATAATACCACTTCCTGAAAACTGAGATTTAGTTTCAGTATTGCTTTACCTGTCAACAAGGCCAGAAAGATATTTGTCAGAAACTCTTCTTATCTGTTTGTGAATATGATTGAAATTTACAAGAAGATATTGGGCGTGGTTCTCTAATTCTCTTTCACGAGCTTCATCCTTTGGTTTATTTGACATCACATCCACAAATTTAGCAAATACCCGGTCACCAACGCTGTGGATAGATTAGTGTATCATTATATGAATAATAATAATAATAATAATAATAATAATAATGCATTAAAATACATTTTTCATCATTTATTTTTCACTAAATTTTATGAAACAATTATTAAGAAATTAAATGGAAAGTTCTCCTCTCGAATCACAATGAATTTTTTTTATATATATGTAGGAATCATTATGCCCAAAAGGGCAGCAAATTACATAGAGTATAACTACCGAAGTGACTCTCTCTCATTTCCTTGTCCTTCATCAAATGATGGGGATTTTGGCATTATGCTACATAAGAACAATAATGACACTGTTAAAAAAATACCCATCAACCAGGTCATCTGAACTGATCTGTGAATAGGTGGCATGTAACTTTATAAAATCTATTGTGTGTCATTCAGAGCTGCCATGTTCTGCACTGAGCAGCATTATCTGCAAATATTTTACCAATCTCGTTTCTATGTACATACAGTACCAACATTTATATAATGTGTAGTGATACATGTGCTTCCCTTTAATAAGTATGACATTAAATTATACGGCACCTGCATACGCAAGACCACATTCCTGATTTGTCTTTTTGTAATGCTGAATCGCTCAGGTACTCCAGGATTGGTTGCAAACTAGGTTCATTTGAATTCTCAACTCTGTGAAGAAAAAAATTAAAAATATCAACAGCGACAATTATAAATCCTTTTATAGCCTGTTCAAAAAGGCTGAAAGTAATAATACAATCTTATTCTTGGGCTTAAAACAAAATTTACCTCATTATTTCAAGCCAGTATACAGACAATAGATATGTAGTTTGAGCAAATGACAGTGCTTTTACATAAGCTGCAATGTCCGGTGGATGTTCTAGGAGAATCAGTATCTGGTTCTTGAGATCCTGAAGTTCATTCTGCAACATATACAGATAATATCTAAATAATTTCAAAACATTGTGTTCTATTCATGTATACGGTCTGATGCAATAAGTTTTCTGCGTAATATTTTTTATACACTCTCATCCCCAGTATTTCTCAACAGACAGAGAGAGAGAGAGGAGAGAGAGGAGAGAGAGAGGAGAGAGAGAGAGAGAGAGAGAGCTGCAGGAGAAAAAATAATGAAACAATTAACAATAATAAAATAATATGCACAAAAATAAGCATAATTATGTTGGTGATTACAGTTACTCACAAGTGATACACTATCATTGCGAACAGCAGCTGTATATTGTAATTCTCGCATTTCAGAACGTGATGAAGTCTGAGAGACAAGATATGGTGACTTTACAGCAATTACTTTAACACCATCATACCAATCAGACGGCCACAACCCTATAACAACACAAAAAAATAAACACACACAGAATTTCACTTGGTATGTTTAATGACTTTCTCATGATAAATCTAACATAAAATGAACATAAGAAGTTTCAACAAATAAAACGGAAATAAAAATCTCACTTGAATCAGATGCTGTGAATCCCATTACTACGCAATACAACCAAAAATCTCTGAACAGTTTGTGTAGTCTAGGTTTTGGATGACGTATTGGAGGCAAGCGGCGCATTAGCATTGCAATAACTGGAATAAGTACACCAAGATTGCCAGCACTACTTGAAGCCTGTAACACAAACATTGAAGAGATTCTGTGTAATGATCAACAGTATTAGCCACTGAAATGAACTTAATTGACAAAATGATATCAAGAAATAAGCAAACAAAAATTTGTGAGTCTTTTTAGTATTCAAACAACGTGTTAAGTTCTCTTGTCCTTTTACCTTCTTCCTCTTTTTTTATCCTACAAGACAAGGAAGGTAAGTTTTGTACACTTTTTTCCCTGTTCAATTGGGTGTTGCAACTCATTGTATGTTTTACTGTAAACTATAATTTTTTGATCTATCTGAATGTTGTTTCATCTTTTTCACCCTATGGTTTACATGGAAAGTTTCGGTTCCATTGCATATACAGAATATTCTGGATAAATTTTTAAAAATAAATGAACAGGTTTCACAGCAAAACATGGTATTAGCACACAACTAATGTTACTTAACATTTAGGTGTGGGTGATTAGAGATGACTAAAAATACAAGCACTGTTTTGCATACCTATTGCATTAGTTTCTGAAATCTCCAATACCACTTGCAGTTTTAAAATCAATTGTTACTAGATGGAACTTTGGGTTAGAGGAGTGAGGCAGTACACTATAAATGGAGTATCCATCTTCAGTTCTGGAGCTGTAATTGTTTAAGCACTGATACACAGATAGAGTACTGATATGTTCTAGTAATTCTTGAAATGATATGGCAAATCAGCATGAAAACTGTTGTCTTAACTTGAAGAATATAGTGCACATGCCTGTTTCTTTAGTTCCTATGGGACCAAACTGCTTAATCTAACTTAAACCAACTTACGCTAAGGACAACACACACACCCATGCCCGAGGGAGGACTCAAACCTTTGGGGGGGGGGGGGGGGGGGGGGAGGAGCGCGAACCGTGGCAAGGCGCCTAAGACCGCATGGCTACACCAAGCGGCGACTAAACTTCTCCAGCCACTATGTCACAGACTTAAGATGTCTTGAGCCATCATCAGTTTCTGTATCAATATAAAAGCATATTTCTATGAACTTATGAGGTAGAATTACTTGCCAGCACTTACTTTCAGGAGGTGAAAATTACATTACTTATACAGCATGTGAAAGTACATCATATTATCCTAGTTTTCTGAACTAATAGTTCCTCCCTCAGGCAGGGGAGAGTGTTAAGGCTGGGGCAGATCAAAAAGGAAGGCCAGGTCACTCAGACCCCAGGACGACGGGAAACAGAGATTTCTTTGTTCTGAATAGGAGGATAGTGTATGTATTTTCATATCTGTCCATCTGATGTACTGTAATTTTGCCTTCTGAAAGTAAGTACTGATCAGCAATTCTGTCTCATAACTTTACATTTTTCTTGAGGGAATTTTCCTTTTGATATAATTAATCATATTTCCTAATTATCAATAATGTGTTCAACGAGTCTATGGGACACTGTCTTTCTCCTTAGCAACACTTTCTTACACTTCATGTTATTTCAGATTTGTGTTAAAAATATTGAAAATGACACATCCAGAACTGGTACCAGAGAAAAGTATTATTTGAAAATTTTACTGGAATTCTAATAAAAATATTTTTTCTTAACATAAGGACAATTATAGTACTTTGGCTAACAGTACCTTCTGTGCGGCAGGAGCTTTCTCTGAGGCTCTCTTCCCCTCAAGTCCAAGCTGCACAAACAGCTCCAGAAGTCTGCCCAAAAGGTCATTCATTGCTGATTCCCCCTGCATGTTTGCTGCTATATTGGCTAAGGCATTCACAACAGCTGCTGAAACATGTCTAAATACAGAAACTGGTGTCAGCTTGAAAGAAGTAGCTCCCAATGTGACTTTTGACACAGTTCATACGATGCTGTTGACAGTGCCATTGAGCACCTTTAAAACTGATACCGTCATTCACAGTCCATTTAAAAAAAACCACATCAGATCACAGTGACACTATAGGGAATACAGAAGCACCACAATGGAATGAAAAAAGAGTCTATCACAATTATCATTTTTTACCTACCGGGTGGAGATAAAAGAGTCTGCTAATAACGTTCATAGTAGTTGCACTGGTAATGAGAAGTGGGCATAATTTATGAATTCTGTCTGCCACCCAGTTAAAGTTACAGCACAGTCTGGGTAATGAAAGCTGCTGCGTAAGAAATTTGAATCACCATGACAGCATTTCTTATGGTGATATTGCTAACCAGAATCACAAAGTTATCAAAAATGTATCTGGTGGAAATGACTATTCATGATGAACCTACATTTCACATAGAGAGAGAGAGAGAGAGAGAGAGAGAGAGAGAGAGAGAGAGAGAGAAGGGGGTGGGAGAGGAAGGGGCTACAGTGTCTCTTAAAGAGTTTGTTTGTTTGTCTGTGTGTGTGTGTGTGTGTGTGTGTGTGTGTGTGTGTGTGTGTGTGTCTCACATGTGATACTTTCACGTTCCGATAAATCAGGCAAATTTTCTCATGTCACCATATATATTTCACAGAGAATTTGCTCTTATTATAGAAAAATAGAAATAAAATTACTGGTCAGGCACCTTTAATTCCTGAGTAATACCATTGTCTATGAGCTTTTCTATATTTTGTGTGTCTGTGTCCGAGTGGAGTGGGGGTTGTGGGGTGAGAGCAAAATTGGAGGCAGGTGTAGAAAGTGGGAGGGGTTCATAAGCTTGCTTTTACCTGACCATGAACTCAAATACAACATTCTCATTTGAAAATGTAAGAGGCATTCAAAGAGAAACTAGCCGGAGGCATAATTACAGAAGCCAGTACCTGTATGTTAGAAATACTGACCCTGGTTGTTGAGACACTTGTCCGGTTATTACGGAAGGAGGTGAATGGCTGTCTCATAAAATTCTCAGGGCTGTGATGTTATCGAGTTCCGCACGTACAGCTGGATGTTGTCATCCAAGGTGAACCATTTGCCCCTCAGAGCCTTTTCTTCTTTGACCAAGACGGCCCCCTTCTGAATCACTCCCTGCAGCACAGAACAACAGCAAATGCCCAGCATTACTTGGAAACCTTGACCACCCTTTGCCTAGTGATCAAATCAAAATGACCGGGCAATCTCACTCATGGGGCCATTCTGCTCCATGACAATACAAAGCCTCATATGGCCAACACAGTCACGGCACACCTGCAGAAATTCAAATGGGAGGTTCTCAGTGACCCTCTATACAGTCTGGACCTCTCTCCCTGTGATTACGCCATTTTTGGTCCCCTTAAAAAGTCTCTGAGGGGCAAACGATTCACCTCGGACAACGTCCAGTTGTACATGTGGAACTGGTTATCATCACAGCCCTGTGAATTTAACGATACAGCAGTTCACTGCATTGCGTCACAGAGGGACAAGTGTCTCAACAGCCAGGGTCAATATCTCTAACATACAGGTACTGGTTTCAGTAATTACGCCTCCAGCTCGTCTCTTTTTGAATGCCCCTTATATTATTACTGCACTAAATGGGTGGTTGCCAAACTTTTCTGGTTTTAGATACCTTAACGCAGGCCTGAAAAAACAGTGCTTCAGCTGTACTCCTGCCTAGTGCACTGAGCATGGTGATGAGTGCAGCTGAGGGATGAGGAGGAACAGGAAAATGAAGGCTACAGGCAGACGCCACTTGAACAAAGCAGTCGACTTGTGAGACACCAAGCAGTTTACTTACAGTATTACTTGTAATGAAACAAAATTACACTCTGCATTTTGTTTACTATTGCATCCACATACTTGTCAAAAAAGGTGGGAAGCCACATTGTTCACCGCAGAATGGGAATTGCTTTACTTTTTAATAGTTTAACAACCATGCAAAGTGCTTAATATGCCATTACATTATTATGAGCTGCAGAGACAGTCACTGGAACATCACCACAGCACCAGCCACAATACCGATAAGTACGCTAGGTGGACTGAAGGTGGTCATTAGGGATAAAACTGAGTTGAGGGTAAGCTGAGCAGTAACAAAATATTTTCTGGTCGACATCGCTGATTACTCAAAGTCATTTATTCTCTTAATGCAAGGAGAGTGTCATTTGGTAACAGATGCTAACAAACAAATATTAATCCTTAGGAAAAATCAGCTTCAAGTTCATGTCATGGAATGTTTCTCTGAACTCAAGGCAGTCACTTCCAGACCAGTCATGACTGAGTAATTCAATGAACAGATTAATAAGGAGTATAATTAATGGAATGGATGACCTCATTCACAGCACAACTTCTTAAATCTCAGAGTCAAACTTGCTACACTCATTTACTGTTCCATGTAACACATATATAGCACCATGCGGTACTGGGGTGCACAGACTGGGAACCATGATACTAACCAACTGAATGATGCTATATAATCTTCACAAACTGTATTCAGTAACTATTAACTCTGCAACCTTTCAATTATTGTAAGTAGAATACACACCACTTCCAGTCTTTGAAATCTATCAACATATGACAACTTACCTATACTGACATTTCCTGTCATCAGTTGAGGAACTGTATGCAGCATTGCTTGCTTCCACAGTTATTGTTGTAAACATTTTCATGATTTCTTCAGATACTTGAGACTACAAATGGTAAAGAGAAAATATTAAGAAATGATGTAAATAAATGATCAGTCATGAAGCAGACTGAAAACGCATGAAAGATGTTTATCTAAGAAATGAACAACACTATTGATTACCACATCATTAATAAAACCAGCTTTGTGTATATTCTGCACATAACATACCTCGCATTTAGAGATAATCATGCATCCAAGTTGGTCTACAATGAGGTTGTCGAGAGTTGATGGAACACGACAGAATCGTTGCTGGAAGAACTGCAGGATTGTTTCTGTTGTCTTTGGGGTATCCTTAAGTGCAACAGCAACATGACCTAACATTATAACTATATTTGTTGATATAAGAGATGATTCACTGTAAAATAAAATAACAGACTAATTTTAATAGCTGAAATTAAAATAATTCATTATGAAATAAACTAACCGTCATGTCTAACACAACTAAAATTCTTGTGTCTTATTACTTGTGAGGCATAATGATTTTTTTTTAATACCATGAGAAATGGATAAGCATTATTACAGTTAAAGGAAACATTGCATACTTAATATGTAGAAATAATCAGAGAAGAATGGATATTAATTGTAGTTTCACTTACTATCATATAGTGAGTTTTGTTCTAAAAAACTAGAGGTTTCACAATGTGGAAGTATAATTATTACTAATGAAGTGAAATTCATGCGAGTTTCTCCTGCAGAGGTGTTTTCCCCTGACTCTTCTGAAGGTCTTTCTAAAGATTCTTCCACAATCTTCTATAAGGTTCTCGAACATCCTACTATATGGCAGTATTTACTAGTAACCTCAGTGCCTGAGGATGTGTCCTCACAAAGCAATGCTGCTTCCTCAGCAGACTGTCAACAAGTCTGGCTTGATACAGAGCACTGGCCCACTTTCTGATATCTGCCTGACACCATGCCTCATGTGTGGCTCTTAATAAAGTTTCTCACCTTGCAGTCATGCCATTTCTTACATTAATAAAATCTTATAATCATGCCATTCCCTGCCCCCCCCCTCCCACCCCCCACACGTTCTTAATACATCTGGCTGGCAACATTATTCACCACCAAAACAGTCTGTAAAAACTTACATTTATATACCTATGACATAGAGACTTTGAGCAAGAGTTACCTGTAACTATCACTATAGTTAAGATTAAGCCTATGTAAACAGCTGTAGAATAATGTTGGACTCATTTCTCATAGTCCATTTCCCTTTGCTGCTTATCAATTGGCTGCTCCACACCCTAAAAATCTTTTTCCAGCTACAGATAATCTAACTTAGTCACTTTATGTTTTAATGGCAATTCTAATGGTACCTTTGATATGTTTAGCTTTTTCTCTAGTTTTTCAAAAGAACTGCTTTCCACTGTATTACTAGGGACAAATTCCCTTCTATTGATATTGTGTTACTGAATGTAAACCTGCGATACATAACCTTTGCAGTTTGTATGGAATGTAAGAATTTTGAAGGCAAGTGCCTTCATCATCAGAAATACTTCCTGTACTGCATGGAAGGCATTGACAAATATTTGTCTATGCAAAATCCTCAGAGCATTGTCATCCTTGTATAAAGGTAAGGAAGATTAGACACATCCATACACAAGTCACTGTAATTTTTGTGGTTCTCATCTTAAATTGTAGTCTCCATATAGTGGAGATGCTGAGTCACAGACAGGCACAAGAAAAGGAGTTTCATACTTAAAGCTTTTGGCCAAGCGGCCAATGGCCTTTGTCAACAATACACACACACACACACACACACACACACACACACACACACACACACACACAAACACACAAACAAATGGAGCTCACACACACGACTGCAGTCCAAGCAACTGAAACCGGACTCAGTTGTGGTTTCAGTTGCCTGAGACTGCAGTTGTGTGTGTGAGTTGCGTTTGGGTGAGTGTGCAAATGTGTGTCTATTGTTGAAAAAAGGCCATTGGCTGAAAGCTTTAAGTGTGAAACTCCTTTTGTTGTTCCTATCAGCGATTCAGCGTCTCTGCTATATGGTGAGTATCAACTTTCCTTCTCATAATATTGTTACAGTCCATCCCGGATTTTCCATTGTTTAAAATGAAGTCCCCATTTTACGAAGACATCAGTACAAGGGAAGTGACCATGAAGATTTTGTTAACTTTCACATGGATGTGTTTTTTTTTTTTTTTTTTTTTTTTTTTTTTTTTTTTTTTTTTTATACAATGATGACACTGTGTGTGGATTTTGCATAGATGACTATTTGCCAATGTCTTACAAGCAGTACAGATTCTCATTTATTTACACAACAGACAGGATTCTGTGAGACTATGCACCTTCAAGCAACTTGATCATGGATTAGCCACAACACGGTTTACATAATGATGATTAGAAACTATAGAAACAAAAGAAATTAATGGATTTGTAAAACACAAAAAATTGGGTGAATATATGAATAAGTAATCCATTATAGAGAACAGTTCTGAACAACTGCAAGGAAATCCTGCACAGAACAGGAGTGTGCCACGAGGAAACCTAAAAATCTAGATTTCAAAATATGGAGTTTATCACTCGAATTTTTTTTTTTTCTACCATTTCCCTTGAAAACAAAACCTGAATACTGCACACCTTACTGTACGAATAGAAGACTAAATAAAGCATCAGCCATGCATAAATTGTTCTTACGCCAACTGTTCACTGAAAGAATGTTTCTTCTGAATGAAACAATACTGTCAACAATTCATAGCATTATGGTGTGTGTGTGTATGTATATATGCAGGGAAGTAGAGTTAGATTTCTCACCTGAACAATGGCGTACATGAATTTCATGCAGTGATGCTGTAAATCTGCCTGAGTGCACTTTTCTGGTCTAAGAAAATTCTTGGAGAATGCACAAAGTTTCCCCAAAATACAATACCATAGAGGACAATGAAGTGAAGCTAAGCAAATAAGCATACAATGGAGATTATTCTTATGGTGAAAATAGCAGCAGTCAGTTTTTGCACAAGATCTTGGATGTTATACTTCGAAGAAAGTTTTTCATTTATCCGCAGTTCTAAGAATAAATTGTCAATTTCACTGGATGTTAGACCGCCTGAGACAATAAAGTTTCACTTTTAAAAGAGTTCCATATCAGAACTGTATACATTGCAGTTTTGTTGCATTTAATTATTAATTTGTTCTCTGAAAACCATGTGCTTGATACTGACTATGCTCTTAGCTACGATTAATTACATTACATCACCCTCTACTTTTCATATCTTCAATCAGATTCAAATACCTTCCTTGCTTGCTGACACTGGAGGACAACACACTACTTCCTATTTTGCATACTGTTGAGTTTTTCCCCTAAACCTATTATGTTCCAACTTATGCAATACTACTGTACAGTCCAAACAATCAAATGCTTCAGTTAAATCAAAGAAAATACATATTGTTGTGCAAAGGTAGATGATGAAATGTGTCAAAATGAGTGCTTTTGTGTTAGTGTCAGGTCCATGTTTTTGCTTTTAAGTCTAGTACACATATATTTTCTGTCACAGGAAAATAGATGCACTGAGGTTCAGTGTCACTGAATATAGCCCAACATATTAGTCTTTTTGTTCAAATTTCTGGCAGTTGTTATTTTGGCTACTCATATCAAACGAAAGACTTTTACCTACTTGTCCCATAATGACCACTTTCATGACCTGTAGCCAATAAACTAATACATTAAAAACATTAATTCAGTGATGACTTTTTTGGTAAACAAATTACATGAAAATACTATAACCAAGTTTACTAACACAATGGACAACAGGAAAAGTATTGCAAGCACTACTTACATGATAATACATCACATAGTTGTTTCTAACTTAATCAGAAAGGACTACATAATAACTTTTGAACTTCATGTCAAAAGTCAATAATACCATCAATGATAAGACTGAGAATTGGGGTATTAGGGGAGCAGTGTGTAATTGGATTAAATGATACCTCCACGAAAGAAAGCAGTTCACACAGATAACACATGAAATGAATGGTATTGTCAGCATCCACCAGTCAGATTTATTATGTTTCATATTGGGTCCCAGCCTGTTTTTACTACATGCAAATGATTTAGATATAAACACTAGTAACAGTATACCAATTTACAGATGATGCCAGCATCTTCATTACAGGTTGCACCAAAGAAACCTTTGAAAACAGCATTAAGGTCTTTAATGCAAACAATTTCATTATAAATCAGAAAAAAACTTGTTGCAATGGACAAACCACCCAGAACAGGACACCAGTTATTTTCATTTTGAAATAAATGGACAAACAACCGGAAAAACAGAAAGCACAAAACTTTTCATTATACAGATATAACACAACATGAAATGGCTTACACTTGTTGACTACATAAACAGAAAACTGAGCAAACCCTGTTTCATAATTTGAATATTAAGCAATGGTATGTCATATGATAATCTCAGGATCAAATATTTTGTTGGTGTTCACTCAGAACTGAAATATGGTGTAGTATTTTGGTGAAACTGTGGAGCAAGCCTGAAATCATTTCAATTAAAGGAAAATACTATTAGACTAATGGAAGTACTGAAGCAAATATCATCATGTACATAACTCTTTACATAAAAAAGAAATTCTACCATTTCCATGTATTAGAAAATGTAATTATCATAAAAAATTAAACATTATCAGTCCCTGCATCACCCTTAATAAATCTGTACACAGCTACCACACAGCAAATAAATGAAGTACATGTACAACAGACAAATACAGCACTATTACAGAAAAGCACACTCCACCCCGGCATCAAAATGTATAAAGTATTACACAAATTAACAAAATGTTAATGGACAGGAACAATTTCCAATCAAATGTGAATGATTACTTACTTCTCCTATGTAGCAAGGAAATATCTAGAAAAACAAAACTGTAGCAGCAATTAATGTTGTTTTTGTAAAGTATATAAAGTAATAAAATAATGTGTAATATTACTTTTTGCTAAAAATTATGTACATAAAAATTTCAAGAAATATGTGTAGTAATTAAGAAATGGTCCAATATATTTTGTACACTGTGCAGTCCTAGATTCGCAGGACCAATAAATAAATAACAATATAAAAGCACAAACCTGTCAGACTTCTCTGCAGTGAAGAGCCTGTTTGATACTGATGCAACAAGAGCACGGACACAGTATGGATCTAGTGTGTATGCCGCTTGTAATGCGATGCATAGGTTTTCTATTGCTGCATCACGTAGTTTCTCAAATGCGGCCTGTGATGTGGACATCAAGTCAGGATCTTTTTGTTCTTTGCCCTGAACTGCATATAAGAAGAAGGAAATAAAATCATTTTTATCGTATATGTGATTAGCTTCAACTGTATCTTATATTTTAAATAGACTGAATAAACTGTGGCTCTCCAGTTACTCATATTATGCTTTGAAGATTAAGTGTCTGCCTTACATTCTCATTCTACATACCAGGTCGACAAGTGTGCTGGCTATTGTCAGGAAATGATTTTTTTTTTTAATAAGTGACATTATTGGCTGGCAGAGCAAACAAAAAAGCAGTACAAACCTGTTATCTTTGGTTTGGTGTCCTTAGTGTCAGCATAATGTCTATGTAATTTGAAGAGAATTGGGCTTGGAGTGACTAAAAAGTCACGCAGGCAATATATAGATGTGCTTGCAATATTTGGAAACTTTTGTGCTAGTTTACCAAGTCCCTGAAAATTTAAGAATAGAAATATAAAGTACACATAATAATAACAGAGACTATAAACAATTAATTACCTCACAACCTGCATATAAAAGCCAACAGCATGAAATAGCCAAGCATCAAACTCTTTCCTGACAAAATTTTCAAACTATGTCAAAACAGACTTCACTGTCATGCAGAGATTATTTATGATGAAAAGGCAATACTCTTCATTGGTTCTAGCCCTAGTAACCTACAAGGATAGGTAATAAATAGGATAGCATAAAATTTGTAAGAAAGAGAGAAAGAGAGAGAGAGAGAGAGAGAGGATAAGAAACAGAAAAAACAACAATGTACATGTACCACATCATTAAAAGTTTATCCTTCAGGATAATGCCTTTGCTCTTTCAGTTTAGTCTCTATAAAATGCATTTTATTATAAAAAGAATGTTGATATACAATAAGAAATTTGTAGCTGATAATAATCAGGATTTGTTTGGGTAATGAGGGAAGGAGCAGTAAAATCATGAAAGGAAAGACAAAGAGGGAAACGAATACAATTATGACAACAGAATATAGTTACTTTAATGATCTACTATACTTGCAGTTCTAGGAGAGTCAGAGTGGTTGATAATGAGAGTGGCAGGATTGGTAGAGACTGAATTCCACTGATTTATACCAATTCCTTTTTGGTTACTACCATCTTTAACTAGCAGACACAACTGTGCTTAACTGTATAAAATCATAATTAATAAGATTATTTCAAATACAATTACATATGACCTTTCAGTGATCATTAGCTCAGTGTGTCAGCTCTACTTCCATATACTCAAATGTACTAAATACAATATTATCTGCTAACTCAAGTTGGCAACAATCAGAAAAAGGTCAATACCAGTCAACAGCATTCAATTTCTGCTTGTTAGCCATCTCACCAAGAATCTTCTTAGAGTGGGTATACAGGGTGTTACAAAAAGGTACGGCCAAACTTTCAGGATACATTCCTCACACACAAAGAAAGAAAATATGTTAGGTGGACATGTGTCCGGAAACGCTTACTTTCCATGTTAGAGCTCATTTTATTACTTCTCTTCAAATCACATCAATCATGGAATGGAAACACACAGCAACAGAACGTACCAGCGTGACTTCAAATACAACACTTTGCTACAGGAAATGTTCAAAATGTCCTCCGCTAGCGAGAATACATGCATCCACCCTCCATCGCATGGAATCCCTGATGTGGTGATGGAGCCCTGGAGAATGGCGTATTGTATCACAGCCGTCCACAATACAAGCACGAAGAGTCTCTACATTTGGTACTGGGGTTGCGTAGACAAGAGCTTTCAAATGCCCCCATAAATGAAAGTCAAGAGGGTTGAGGTCAGGAGAGTGTGGAGGCCATGGAATTGGTCCGCCTCTACCAATCCATACGTCACCGAATCTGTTGTTGAGAAGCATATGAACACTTCGACTGAAATGTGCAGGAGCTCCATCGTGCATGAACCACATGTTGTGTCGTACTTGTAAAGGCACATGTTCTAGCAGTACAGGTAGAGTATCCCGTATGAAATCATGATAACGTGCTCCATTGAGCGTAGGTGGAAGAACATGGGGCCCAATCAAGACATCACCCACAATGCCTGCCCAAACGTTCACAGAAAATCTGCGTTGATGACATGATTGCACAATTTCGTGCGGATTCTCGTCAGCCCACACGTTGATTGTGAAAATTTACAATTTGATCACGTTGGAATGAAGCCTCATCCGTAAAGAGAACATTTGCACTGAAATGAGGATTAACACATTGTTGGATGAACCATTCGCAGAAGTGTACCCGTGGTGGCCAATCAGCTGCTGATAGTGCCTGCACACGCTGTACGTGGTACGGAAACAACTGGTTCTCCCGTAGCACTCTCCATACAGTGACGTGGTCAACGTTACCTTGTACAGCAGCAACTTCTCTGACGCTGACATTAGGGTTATCGTCAACTGCACGAAGAATTGCATCGTCCATTGCAGGTGTCCTCGTCATTCTAGGTCTTCCCCAGTCGCGAGTCATAGGCTGGTATGTTCCGTGCTCCCTAAGATGCCGATCAATTGCTTCGTACGTCTTCCTGTCGGGACACCTTTGTTCTGGAAATATGTCTCGATACAAACGTACCGCGCCATGGCTATTGCCCCGTGCTAATCCATACATCAAATGGGCACCTGCCAACTCCGCATTTGTAAGCATTGCACTGACTGCAAAACCATGTTCGTGATGAACACTAACCTGTTGATGCTACGTAATGATGTGCTTGAAGCTAGTACTGTAGAGCAATGAGTCGCATATCAACACAAGCACCGAACTGGCGGTGAATCGAGGAAGTACAGCACATACTGACGAAACTAAAATGAGCTCTAACACGGAAATTAAGCGTTTCCGGACACATGTCCGCATAATATCTTTTCTTTATTTGTGTGTGAGGAATGTTTCCTGAATGTTTGGCCGTACCTTTTTGTAACACCCTGTATAGCACCCATCATTTCTTAACAATACACCAGTATGCTAATAAATGAAACCCATGAAAAATTAAAGAAATGAATTTGGTTGTCTTCTATCCAAAATATTATTGTTACAAGGTGTTGCTTCATAACAGAAGAAATGAGACAACAAAATGTTGAAATGTAAAATGAAAATTAGTCTAAGCAAGAATACATATTAGAAAGAATAAAAGGAAATAAAACAGCGAGGAGATATAAAAGCAATACTGATTGAGATGGGCATTAGTTAAATGTATAAAAGTGACCGACAGTGAATAATTGTGGTTGTTACCCCAATAAGCATTCATTTGTTGTTAGCTACATTTCTTTGAGTCAACAAAGCATTATGCAGAACTACTCCCAAGGCTTAGAGTGGAAAAAAGTAATAAAATCTATTTTGAACAAATAACATATCAGGAAATTCATTCTCTCTCTCTCTCTCTCTCTCTCTCTCTCTCTCTCTCTCTCTCTCTCTCTAAAAGGTAACCCTCTTTATACATTGCTAGATGAGTACCCAGCATTGCCAGGTTTGTATTTTTTCCAATCTTCTATTATCCAATCTTCCCCTTCCCTCTCTTTCTGTCCATTTTCACCTCATCCCTCTCTCTTTCCATCTCCTCCTCCTCCTCCTCCTCCTTCCTCTTCCTTCCCTCTCTATGTGAACATGACAACATGGAGGGGTAAGAGGAGATGGACAGACAGCAAGGGGGGAGGAGGAGATGGGAACAGATAGAGGGGAGAAGGAGGTGGACAGAGAGAGGGCAGAGGGGAAGACGGGCTACTGGAAGATTGCAGTAAATACAAATCCTGGCAATGGTAGGTACTCAACTAGTGATGAACTTTTTTTTTGGGGGGGGGGGGGGAGGGAGGGGGGAGGGAGGGGGGGAGGGAGGGAGGTTGGTTGGTTGGTTTTGGGGAAGGAGACCAGACAGCGTGGTCATCGGTCTCATCGGATTAGGGAAGGATTGGGAAGGAAGTCGGCCGTGCCCTTTCAGAGGAACCATCCCGGCATTTGCCTGGAGTGATTTAGGGAAATCACGGAAAACCTAAATCAGGATGGCCGGACGCGGGCTTGAACCGTCGTCCTCCCGAATGCGAGTCCAGTGTCTAACCACTGCGCCACCCCGCTCGGTGGAGTGAGGGAGATTTCCTGATATATTCATAACAGATTTTTTTAAAATTGGTTTGGCCTACTAAGGGCCACATGAAATATCTTATGTATTCTTTCTTTTTTCCTTCCTTTCTTCCAGTAATTTTTCATTCATCCATTATGCTTTTCTCTTCTTTCTTCTGTCCATACTGCAACTGTCTTTTTCTTTGTTTTCTCCTTGAAACCTTTCACTTTTGCTCTGAATCTTTCTCTTTCTACTAGTTCTCGTTATTTCCTTTTCCCTCAGGCCTGCTTTAACTTCTTTTGTCCATGTCATTGATGTCCCCCCCCTTCATCTAGCCTTTTTCGGTGTCCATAGTATGCAACTCTTCTCTTCCTCATTGTGTCTGATATTTGCTCTATTTTTTCATAAACTACTTTATTACTTCTTAATTTCCATTTCCCATTCTCATATTTTCATCCCAAGATTTTCAAAATTATTTTCCTTTCCTTGTTTTCTATTTCACCTGATTTTTTGGCTATATTTAACGAAATACATTCTAATGCATGAAAGCATTCTGGGTTAATGACAGTACTGTAGTGCCAAAATTTTGTATTTATCGAAATAGATTTCTTGTTATAAATGTCTTCAATAGTTAAAAAGCCGCCTCCATCTTTCTTGACATTACTAGTTTAGCTTCTTTGTGTAAAGCATGGTGCTTCCTGCACATCTGTCATGTACTCTGTTTTTTCAAAAGATACATGTAGGCCTATTTCATCTACTACAGGTTCAGAAAAAAAGATGAGATCACCTGCAAAAGCTAGACAATCAAAATTCAGATTATCGCCTTTTCTCCTAATTGTGATTCTTCTAATTCCTTCTTCTTCTGTTATTTTCCTCCATTCCCTAATTACCTTTTCTAGCACACAACTGAACAGCAGTGGGATGAGTGTCCATCTCCATGCCTTACACCAGTTTTCATCTCAAAAGCCTTGAAGGTTTTGCCCAGAAATTTAAGTTTGCATTCAGTATTTGATTGTGTGTCTTTTATGACTGCCACCAATATGTTGTCAGCTCCAAACTCTTTTAAGCTGTTGAATAATGTTTTCCTGTCAACAGAATCATGTGATTTTTTGAAGTTAATAAATTTTATATAAATGCTTTTATATCTTTATATCTCATTCTTCTGTACCTGATTATGAACTTCGGATTTAAAGCTTGTTCCACACAGGATCGTCCTTTTCTAAACTCTCCTTGAAGCTCTCCTAACTGCTCTCCAAGTTCGCTTTCTCATCTGTTCTGTAATGCTTTTGAAAGAATTTTGTAAGTCACTGGAAGGAGGGATATTCATCTATGGTAGTTGCTGTCAGTTTTATCTCATTTTTTTGTGAATTAGGTGAAGTAATGTTGTTTTCGAATCTTCTGTTTCCCAGATTTATTGAAAGACACCATGGAGCTTCTTTTCTGTTCCCACAATTTCCCACATTTCAGCAGTTACTGAATCTTCCTGGAGGCCTTGTCATTCTTTGGATCTTCAAAGATATTTTGCATTTCATACAAGCTGGGTGGTTCTGAGTCTATATGTGTGGGTCTCCAGGATTTTGTTTTGGAAAGTTTGCTCCTGGTGTCTCACAATTTAACAACTTATCAAATTTAACAACTTGTAGAAGTAGCTTGCTAATATTTCAGTTTCCTTTGTTGTTTAGGGCTAACTGTTTGTCTTTGATCCTGAAGCACAAGGCAAGTGGCTGGTATGTTTGGAGGCTGTGTTTAAATTATTACCTGCTCTTTATCCACTCTAGGCACAGTGAGTGGTTCTGCATAATGCTTTGTTGATTCAAAGAAATGTAGCTAACAACAAATAAAAGCTTATTGGGGTAACAATCACAATTATTCACTTTCAATCAATTTAATACATTTAACTACGTGCATCTGAAATTTGAGTGCAAAATGGTTCTTAACCTCTGTAGAACATCTTTGCAGGTTGTAACTAATGCATGTACCAAATATGGTAGCAATCATTCCATTGGTTTAGCATGACCTTTTTACACACGGCTCTGCTCTCATATACACAAGTCAAATATATTTTACATCTATTTAACATCTATTTTACATCTATTTCACATATATTTAACACATTTCACAGGTATTTGTATATACATTTCACCCTGCAGCTTCATTTTCACATAGCTTAATGTTTATAATGTCATATTTCCTGAACAATGTGCTGAACAAGGACATAATTCTGCAGTTATATCCAGAGATATACATGGTTATAGTCAGGAAAATGTGTTGTGAATAGAGTTACTAGTAAAGAAGTAATAAGTTATAACATTACGCATGATGCCACAGTTTTTCACACATCTCATTATTTGTCACATATCTGCTAAATTATGGGTACTACAATGATATAATCTCGTAGGTACATTTGTGGCAGTTATGGATAATGTCTGCAAAATGTGTTGTGTTGTATATAGAGTAAACAAAAAGAAGTAATAAACTAAAAAATCATCTATGTAGTGGTAGTTTTTCAAGCAACTCAGTGATATATGAAGTCGTATCTCCTGATATGTGTGTAGTAGCACCACTATGTGGATGCAGATTAGTTTTGTTTTATATACACGCTGTAAATGTCATGAGTCTTAGTTTCCTTTAAGATTGGATTGGGCGAGTAGATGTTGGTCAAGAATGCCCTTAAAGCAACAAAGATGTCATTATCAACACCTTATTGAGTTGGAGCAAGGTCGTGTAGTCGGGTTCAAAGAAGATGGATGTTCCTTTTGTGATACTGCAGACAGATTTGGCACAAATGTAGCCACTGTACATAATTGCTGGCAGTGGTGGTCAAGAGAACCTACAGTCACAAAAAGAAAGGATTCTGGATGGCCAAATGCACTACCAAGAGGGTAGACCATCACTTTCAACATATGGCTCTGGCAGATCATACTGCCTCTACAGCAGCAATTTAAGCAACACTTGGCACCACAATGACACAAAAAACTAACAAATCAGTTGTTTCAAGGACAGCTCTGAGACGGATGTCATGTGGCACGCATTCTACTGACCATAAACTGTTGCCATTTGCGACTTAAGTGGTGTCAGGCAAGAACTCTGATGAAAGCTGGTCCTGCCTCAGTGCCAGTTAGGGTCACGTATTGATAAGGAGGAGGCCGGTTGAGGGTCTGCAACCAAACTGCTTGCATGCTGGACACACTGTATTTATATGTATCAGATTCAAATGGTCAGTGAAAGGTGGTATTGCCAAACATATGCTCCACATTGTAATCGCGTAGCTATAAAGCTCCGAATTACAGCCTGTTGTAATATCAGACAGCATGGTCTGGGTAGACAGCTGGATATGAGAAATGCGAGGTCCCGAGTTTGACCACGAGCAGGATCATCATTTTGTTGTGACTCGCCGATAATTCAAAGTGGCGCCACGCAATTACGCGTGTCCTCTACATGCGGCGCTGTCTGTCTGCCAGCCATGCAGCAGCTGCGCCACCTAAGCGGCCAGCCAGAAAGCGGCCGCTAGACTTGGACTCAGTGCTGATTTGAATGTTACCGTGTTCACATGTCTTGCTTTGTCAACTTGCTCTGTGACTTACATGTGTTGTGTCATTTTTGAAATACATGTGTTCAACTTGACATTATAACAATTGGCGACAAGGATGGGATTTTTCCTTTTCATCGTTGACGCACAGGTTTCCATGGTCACTTTAGAGCAACTATTGCAAGGTCTCATTGAGCAGCAAACGCTTCTCACATCGGCGATTCGCGATTTCGTCGCAGCATCAAATGTGGGCCGTTTCTCATCGTTGCATATACCGACTTTTCCTCCTTACGACGAGACGGCGGAAGACTGGTCTGATTACGAAAAACGTCTTCGACAGCACTTCTTGGCATTTCATGTCACGGACGAACAAACATGTAAGTCTCTGTTCCTTTCATGGATTTCACCTCAAATGTTTCGATTGTTGTCGCAATTGGCTCCTTTGAAAGATCCTGCGTCTCTGTCCTTTGCTGAAATATGCTCACCTCTGTCCGTCTATTTTCAAAAGCAAACGCATGTGGTAGCCTCTCATGTTGCCTTTTATCGTTGTCAAAAACAACCGAATCAATCCTATCGCGCTTGGGCTGCTGAGCTTCACGGCCTCTGTTGAAAGTGTCAATTTGTTACTGATGTTCACAAATAATCCTGTGCAGATTCCATGGTACGGGATGCTATTATCCGGTTGGCGCCCAACAAAGAAGTGAGGCAACGGGCCCTTCAGTTAGCAAATCCGACTCTAGATGAAGTCCTATCCATTGCACAGTCTTTTGAAACTTCTCGCGTCACTGAAGTGCAAATAGAGGCGTGGGGTGACGTCGGGGACATACAACCTCTGTGCGCTGTTGACGACGCGTGCGGCGTGTCCCCGCCGGCCGACGTGGCCGCCGTACGCTCCCACGCGCAGCCTCAGCCTAACCGTAAACAACCATCTCAGAAAATGCGGTGTTTTATGAAACATTCACGTGAGGATTGTCCCCAACGTTGGGCCGTGTGCCACAATTGCAAAAAGAAGGGTCATGTATCTTCTGTTTGCAAATATGACCGCATACATGATGTTCATGACCGTGACGCTGATTCTGCTTCTGTGTTGTCTGTCAATTGCACTTCTTCCCTTTCAGGGAAGTTATTCCTCACAGTCCACATCCTTGGTCGGGATGTTCGCATGCAGGTGGATATTGGTTCTGCTGCCACTACATCAATTCGCGGACGTATCTTCAGTTGGGTTCTCCAATCCTATCACCTGTCACTCGGCAATTACGGATGTACAATAAACAGAACATTTCTCTCTTGAGACAATTTAATGCAGAGGTATCTTAAAAATCCGTCGTTCGCACTGTTCCCATATTTGTGGTTGACCAGAGTAACGCAGAAAATCTTTTTGGTTTCAATGCCTTTCGCATTTTTGGGTTCTCCATAGATGACTCTGTCAATATCGTCTCTGATACTATTCCGTATGCTCAATTGGATTCCTTGTCAACGACATTTTTGTCCCTTTTTTCTCCTAGGTTAGGCCTAAGTTTTTTCGGGCTTGACCCATTCCTGTGGCCTTTCATGATCGGGTAAAACGGGAACTACTTTAGGGGTCTAGCTTCCTGTAACTTCCAGTGAGTGGTCCTCTCCTGTCGTCGTCATTGCTAAGTCCAATGGTGATATTCATCTCTGTGGCGATTTTAAAGCCACTGTAAATGTGCAATGCCTCATCGACACTTACCCTTTGCCCCGACCTGAAGAATTGTTCACTAAACTTGCGGGAGGCCAGTATTTTTCTAAAATTGACCGGTCAGAAGCTTATCATCAACTTCCTCTCGACACTGCTTCCCAGAGTTTCTGATCCTTAACACGCCTTTTGGCCTCTATCAATACCAATGATTGCCATTCGGGGTTGCCAGCGTCCCTGCTCTCTTTCAGCGATTCTTGGAACAATTATTGCTCCCTGTCCCTGGGTGTATCAATTACATGGACGACATTGTTGTCACTGGTTCCACCACTGAAGAACATCTTCAGAACCTCCGCACACTTTTTCATGTCTTACAGACTGCTGGTCTTAAGTGTAACCTTCAGAAATCACAATTTTTTCAGGCATCTATCATGTACTTGGGGTTTCAACTCTCTTGGGATGGTATTCGTCCACTTCAGCAAACTGTCGCTGTGATCGATGCCCTTCCTTGCCCTACATCTGTTAAGGAACTGCAGTCCTTCTTGGGGAAAATAGCATACTATCACAGGTTATTACCGTCTGCTGCTTTGGTGGCTCAGCCATTGCATCGCCTGTTGCATAAAAACGTGCCTTTTCACTGGTCCACATCATGCGATGCGGCTTTCCAGAAATTGAAGACTATGCTGAAACAGGCCCCGTGCCTGGCTACTTATCAACCTGGCTAACATCTCGTTCTGGCCACGGACACCTCTCAATACGGGGTTGGTGCAGTCCTTACGCACCGTTTTTCTGACGGTTCTGAACAACCCATTACTTATGCCTCCAAAACGCTCACGGATGCCCTACGAAAATATTCTCAAATTGAAAAGGAAGCTTTGGCCATTATTTATGCTCTTCATAAGTTTGGTGTTTTTCTTTATGGATCCAAATTTCATCTTGTTACGGACCACAAACCACTTGTTTCCTTGTTTCATCCATCAACGTCGCTTCCCGACAAGGCTGCACACCGCCTCCAGCATTGGGCTCTTTACTTGTCTCGTTTCAATTATGAGATTCATTTCTGGCCGACGGCTCAACATGCGAATGCTGATGCACTGTCTCGCCTTCCCATAGGCCCTGATCTGACATTCGATAGGAACGAACTTTGGATTTCCACCTGGATGTTGCCAAGCAGCAGGTTGTGGATGGGTTCCCCATCTTTTACGCTGTATTCAGAAGGGTTGGCCATATCGTCTGTCCGCTAAGACTTCTGATCTGTTGCGGAACTACTACGCTTTGCGTTACCGCCTCACGGCTACGGATGGTGTTATCCTCCTTTCCACCGAAAATGCTTCGCCACGTGTTGTTGTACCTGCGTCTTTGCGTGCTTCAGTCTTACGCCTCCTTCACCATAGGTACTGGGGTGTGTCTCGTACAAAATCTCTGACGCGCCGTCATGTGTACTGGGCTGGCATCGACTCTGAAATAGCACACATGGTTGCTGCCTGCGGCCCTTGTGCGTCACAGGCCGCCACCCCGAAGTCATCTTTGTCACCGTGGCCTTCGCCTGAGAAGCCCTGGGAGTGCCTTCTTGCTGACTTCGTGGGACCTTCTTTAGGTACTTATCGGCTACTCGTAATTGACGCCTACTCTAACTTTCTTTTCATTGTCCGTTGCACGTCGCCTACCACGGCGGCAACCACAAGTGCTCTCGCCCGCATTTTCTCTTTGGAAGGCCTTCCCTCTACTCTTGTTACTGATAATGGTCCGCAATTTGGCTCTTCCGAATTTGCAGATTTTTGTGCTTGCCATGGTGTTATGCATGTCACAGCCCCTCCGTTCCATCCACAGTCAAACGGTGAGGCTGAACGACCGGTCTGCACATTTAAGGCTCAGATGAGGAAACTCCTGACTTCTTCTGCTGCTGATGATGCGCTTCTCCAATCTCTGGCTTCTTACCGTTTCACCCCCACAGTCCAGCTGTGCTCTTTCTTGGCTGACAGCCCCGCATGCTACTTCATCTTCTGCGGCCTTCCACCACACGGATGCGGGTGCCTTCACTTGGCCAGTTCACCGCCAACGATCTTGTATGGGTACGGGGATACGGCAGGCGGCCAAAATGGAGTCCTGGCCGCATCTTACGACACCGTGGCCGACACCTGTATGAAATCCAGACGGACGTGGGTGTTGCAGTGCATCATTCGGACCAGCTTCAGACTCGTGTGCCGGCAACGCCTGTTCCGAATGCCACTACACCACCTTCGGCTCTACCTGACGCTCAGGATCTTGGCATCTCTCATTACTCACAACGCAGCCCTCTCACCATCATCTCAGTGCCAGCACAAGAACAGAAGCCACCAGGAGACATGCCCATGCAGGAACCGGATGACCATCAACTGTCGGAGCAACTCTACTCGCCTCCTTCTCCTACGGACACCGACACATCGCCCATGTCTCCTGTTATAACAACCGGACTTGCCGCAATGGGCAGATTGGTGCATGGGGCCCCAGCAGATTCGACCCCTACATCTCCCGTCATCTCGACCCGTTATCATCGAGGACACTTCCGTCCGTAGGGGAAGCCTCCTCCTCGAGACTTTACAGCCAGTCAAACAACACCTATGGACGTTGGCAATCTACAGGTCACCTCCATCAAGACCAGTGCAAAATTTGAAAGGGGGGAAAAGTGTTGTGACTCGCCAATCATTCAAAGTGCTGGCGCGCAATTACGCACGTCCTCTACATGCGGTGCTGTCTGTCTGCCAGCCATGCAGCAGCCACGCCACCTAAGCGGCCAGCCAGCCAGCGGCCGCTAGACTTGGACTCAGTGCTGATTTGAATGTTACCATGTTCACATGTCTTTGACAACTTGCTCTGTGGCTTACATGTGTTGTGTCGTTTTTGAAATATGTGTGTTCAACTTAGACATTATAACACATTTTATTTTTATATCTGGACCTTTCTTTTGTAAATAAAAATAACCTTTCTTGCTGCACTGCATTTTATTTCTCCCAGACGTGATTCACCTTTTTCACTTTAAGGCATCATTGGTGGGATACAGAATGGTACAGTTTTGTTTTGATAGTGTTATCAGTAGATTAGTTGTTTCTTTTTTTATGTAAGTACGTCATTATATACAAGAGAAAACAAAAGATGGTACACAATGACATACAAACACAAACTCTCATGTAAAGTCACCAACGTTTTTAAGAGACAGGGAATAAACGTAGCATACACAACAAATAATTCTATCCAAAAACACTGCCCAAAACTGGAAAAAAAAAAAAAAATCAGATACATATACCAGAAAGCAGGTATATATCTATTACAGTGTAACACTTGTGATGGCAGATACACAGGACAAAAAGGCACAACATTTGATGTCATATACAAAGAATGCATGAGAGCCTGGAAGTGAGGGACAAACCATATACATTTGTAGAACACATAACAGAACACAATCACAAGCCAACCACTAGAGTAGAAAGCACGTTAATAATTAGAATCAACAATAAAAAATCGCCTCCTAACCCCAAGAAAATTAACACATACAGAAAACAAAAGCAGGAAAGAAAACCATGTTGAATGACCAAGTACACATGCCAAACAACTCAATGTTTACACTGATGGACAAAACAATAGAGGAGCACAACAGAGGACTATTATCACAGTAATAATAATAATAATAATAAGACAGAGAATGAGATGGTCAGATGAAGTTAATCGACACCTCATGTTCTGTTATTACCAAGCAACAAACCTAGGAACCAACACAACTGGATACAGATCACAAGTACACACAACATTTATTACCAGATACCCGGAATTAAAATTTTTAACAGAACAACGACTAGCTGATCAGATCCGTGTAATAATAAAAAATAACAGGATACCCCAGTCAGAATTAGAAAACATCAAACAACAAGTACAACAAATACTGGAACAAAATAATGTGCAATCAGAAGAAGAAGAAAATACAGTAATGGACTCAAACATCCCAGAGCAAACAAACAAAGACCAACACGCATCAATTAAACAATCAGAGGAAAACAAAATCTTAAGACAGCCACCAGAACAAGCACAAATAGAACACGAAGAGACACATGTGTTAGATATAGAAGAGAAATTTCAGCTGACATATATAGAATACAAAGACACAAATACAGACATCAGACCATTCTTGCATAGACCGCCAAATAACCCACAAGTCGAAACAACAATAAAAACTATCAACACAATTATACACAACAAAATAAATGAAAATACAACTATGGAAGAGTTACAACTACTGGTTTATATAGGAGCACTCACTACACTAAATATACACACTAGGCAGAGATCAGAACAAACCAATACACAGAAGAAACCCACAAAACCAGCATGGCAACACAGGCTACAGATCAGAATAGAAAAACTGAGAAAAGACATCGGACAGCTAACACAATTTATAAGAAATGAATTATCAGACAAAAAACGAAAAAGGTTAGGTAAAATCTCACAACAAGAAGCAATAGAGCAATTAGATGAAAAGAAGCAGAAATTACAAGCATTGGCCAAACGACTTAGAAGATACAAAAAAAGTGAAAATAGAAGGAAACAAAACCAAACATTCAACACAAACCAAAAGAGATTTTACCAAACAATAGATAACACACACATTAAAATAGACAATCCACCAAACATAACAGACATGGAACACTTCTGGAGCAACATATGGTCAAACCCGGTACAACATAACAGGCATGCACGGTGGATACAAGCAGAAACAGACACATACAAGATGATACCACAAATGCCTGAAGTGATAATTTTGCAACATGAAGTCACCCGAGCAATTAATTCTACACACAATTGGAAAGCCCCTGGAAATGATAAAATAGCAAATTACTGGCTAAAGAAGTTCACCTCAACACATTCACATCTAACTAAATTATTTAACAGTTACATTGCAGACCCATACACATTCCCTGATACACTTGCACATGGAATAACCTATCTGAAACCTAAAGATCAAGCAGACACAGCAAACCCAGCTAAATATCACCCCATAACATGCCTACCAACAATCTACAAAATATTAACTTCAGTCATTACACAGAAATTAATGACACATACAACACAGAACAAAATTATAAATGAAGAACAAAAAGGCTGCTGCAAAGGAGCACGAGGATGTAAAGAGCAACTGATAATAGATACAGAGGTGACATATCAAGCTAAAACTAAACAAAGGTCGCTACACTACGCATACATTGATTACCAAAAAGCCTTTGATAGTGTACCCCACTCATGGTTACTACAGATATTGGAAATATACAAAGTAGATCCTAAATTGATACAGTTTCTAAACAGAGTAATGAAAAACTGGAAAACCACACTTAATATTCAAACAAATTCAGATAACATCACATCACAGCCAATACAGATTAAGCGTGGAATATACCAAGGAGACTCATTAAGTCCTTTCTGGTTCTGTCTTGCTCTGAACCCACTATCCAACATGCTAAATAATACGAATTATGGATATAATATTACTGGAACATACCCACACAAAATCACACATTTGCTATACATGGATGATCTAAAACTACTGGCAGCAACCAATCAACAACTCAACCAATTACTAAAGATAACAGAAGTATTCAGCAATGATATAAATATGGCTTTTGGAACAGACAAATGTAAGAAAAATAGCATAGTCAAGGGAAAACACACTAAACAAGAAGATTACATATTGAATAACCACAGTGACTCCATAGAAGCGATGGAAAAAACAGATGCCTATAAATATCTAGGATACAGACAAAAAATAGGAATAGATAATACAAATATTAAAGAAGAACTAAAAGAAAAATATAGACAAAGGCTAACAAAAATACTGAAAACAGAATTGACAGCAAGAAACAAGACAAAAGCTATAAATACTTATGCTATACCAATATTGACCTACTCATTTGGAGTAGTGAAATGGAGTAACACAGACCTAGAAGCACTCAATACACTTACACGTTCACAATGCCACAAATATAGAATACATCACATACATTCAGCAACAGAAAGATTCACATTAAGCAGAAAGGAAGGAGGAAGGGGATTCATCGACATAAAAAACCTACATTATGGACAATATAATGGAAGGAAACATTCCACGTGGGAAAAATTATATATAAAAACAAAGATGAGGTGACTTACCGAACAAAAGCGCTGGCAGGTCGATAGACACACAAACAAACACAAACATACACACAAAATTCAAGCTTTCGCAACAAACTGTTGCCTCATCAGGAAAGAGGGAAGGAGAGGGGAAGACGAAAGGAAGTGGGTTTTAAAGGAGAGGGTAAGGAGTCATTCCAATCCCGGGAGCGGAAAGACTTACCTTAGGGGGAAAAAAGGACAGGTATACACTCGCACACACGCACATATCCATCCACACATACAGACACAGACACAAGCAGACATATTTATGTGAAATATGTCTGCTTGTGTCTGTATGTGTGGATGGATATGTGCGTGTGTGCGAGTGTATACCTGTCCTTTTTTCCCCCTAAGGTAAGTCTTTCCGCTCCCGGGATTGGAATGACTCCTTACCCTCTCCTTTAAAACCCACTTCCTTTCGTCTTCCCCTCTCCTTCCCTCTTTCCTGATGAGGCAACAGTTTGTTGCGAAAGCTTGAATTTTGTGTGTATGTTTGTGTTTGTTTGTGTGTCTATCGACCTGCCAGCGCTTTTGTTCGGTAAGTCACCTCATCTTTGTTTTTATATACTACATTATGGACAGGTAGACAATTTAAGAAAATTCTTTCTAGAACGAGCAGAAACTAGCAAAATACACAAAGTAATCACTCATATAAATACATCGGCTACACCACTGCAATTTCATAACCACCTTTACAACCCTTTAGATCATGTAACATCAGCAGATACGAAGAAAGTAAATTGGAAAAAGAAAACAATACATGGCAAGCACCCGTATCATCTAACACAGCCACACATCGATCAAGACGCATCCAACACATGGCTAAGGAAAGGCAATATATACAGTGAGACGGAAGGATTCATGATTGCAATACAGGATCAAACAATAAACACCAGATATTACAGCAAGCATATTATTAAAGATCCCAATACCACAACAGATAAATGCAGACTTTGCAAACAACAAATAGAAACAGTAGATCACATCACAAGTGGATGTACAATACTAGCAAATACAGAATACCCCAGAAGACATGACAATGTAGCAAAAATAATACATCAACAGCTTACCTTACAACATAAACTTATAAAACAACACGTTCCCACATACAAGTATGCACCACAAAATGTACTGGAGAATGATGAATACAAATTATACTGGAACAGAACCATTACAACAGATAAAACAACACCACATAACAAACCTGACATCATACTCACCAATAAAAAGAAGAAATTAACACAACTAATCGAAATATCCATACCCAATACAACAAATGTACAAAAGAAAACAGGAGAAAAAATTGAAAAATACATCCAACTGGCTGAGAAAGTCAAGGACATGTGGCATTAGAATAAAGTTGACATCATACCAATCATACTATCAACTACAGGAGTCATACCACACAATATCCACCATTACATCAATACAATACAGCTACATCCAAACTTATATATACAATTACAGAAATCCGTAATCATTGATACATGTTCAATTACCCGAAAGTTCCTAAATGCAATATAACATATACCGTACAGTTAAAAGGAAGTGACGCTTGATCAAGGTCCGCGTCACGTCCCATTTTTAACCAGACTTAATGTCTGAGAAAGTAAAGAAATAATAATAATAATATCATCCAATCAATCCCTTTCTACTCACTTGTACATGAACCTCTCCACGAGACATTTAAACCAAAACTCAAATCATCTGAACACCAAAACTTTTAATCATTCTCTGACAGCTATTACATCAATATTTTAAAAAATCCACGCTTATGTACTCTGTCTCTCTGAAGCTGTTTTCAGAATATACTTCATTAGGTTGGCAGCATGTACATGAACAAACCAAACAGGACGAGAAACATAGTGAATGCACAGTAGTTATGTCTTGAACTCACAGTTTTCGATCTAATATCTATAATTAGTGACTTAAGCCTGACAGTGTGTGGTAACAATAAGGACAAACAAGATGAAAAGTGGGAAGAAAAAAGTTCAAAATATAAAAATATGCTTATGTTTCATGAATAGAGCTGTGGTGCGAACTCGAGCTTGTGGCCAGATGAGAGGTAACACAGGTGCCAATCAAAAACACAAAGGACTGTAAGTAATGACTTACTTACATAAAAAGTTTCTATAATCTACAGATAACACTATCAAAACAAAACTGTATCATTCTATATCCCACCAATGATGCCTTAAAGTTAAAAAGGTGAATCAAATCTAGGAGAAATAAAATACAGTGCAGCAAGAAAAGGTGGTTTTTATTTATGAAACAACTATTTCTGTGCTTTTTGCGGTGATTGGCCACACAAATAAACTCATTTCACCTTATCTGTTGTTGTCTAAATGTTTACATATGAAATTCTTGTAAGTATTGGAACTGCGCAACTTTTGTTTTTGTAAAATCCATTGGCATTGGCCACAAATGTGTACACTTATTCCACTGGCTACAGTATCCATAATGTTCAATAACTGCTTACAATTGCACCTGGCTAAGGTCTAACCATGTTTATCTGTTTCAACATAACTATGGAAAAACAATAAACCTCGTATGCAGTCACTAGCCATACATATAACAAATACATGGAAAATAATGATTAACTGTTTTACAGTACAACTGATGTTTTGTCATGTCATTAATGTGACACCATAATTTTCAGGAGTGAAACATAACACTGGCCAAAGTGTCCTCCTCCAGCTTGAATGCATGCATTGCAATGCTGCATCATGGAGTCAGCAAGCTTTCCAAAATCAAAGATTTCATGGATTTCATCAAAGACTACAACTATTCTCACAAGAAGATCTTTGATTGTGTCTACCAGGATCATGTAGACGAGTTTCTTCATGTGGTCCCACACGTAAAAATCCAATGGTGTCAGATATGGGAAATGAGCTGCCCAGGGAACTGGACCATCTTGGCCAACCCACCTCTGTGGATACAACATATCTAAATATTCACATACCACAGCAGTGGAATGTGGTGATGTGTGATCGTTTTGGAACCACATTTCCTGCCAGATAGCCAGAGGAACGCCTTCCAAATATGGGGGAAGAATGTTTTCATGGAATGCTAAATATGCCAGTCCATTTAAATGGGGAGGAAGTAGGATGGGATCCAGTCACCTACAATACCTGCCCAAATGTTTATACTAAATCTATGCTGATAAGATTTTTGTGTCCATCCAAATGTGGCTGTTTTGGGAGTTTAATGGTCCTCCTCTGGTGAAGCATGCCTCATCTGTCCACAACACCATCCATTCAAAATGAGGATATTTGTTATATTGATTTAAGTACCACGCAGAATATTGGTAACAAGAGGGATACTCCTTTGCCACCACATTGTGCACCTTCTATAAGTGGTACAGAAATAGGTTTCTGTCATGTAGGGCATCCAATACTGCAGCATGTAAAACTTGCAGCGACAAACAAACACATACATTTTACAATGTGTAGTTTACAGGCATACTTCAAGAACATCGGAATAATTTTACATACCCCCAAAGCATTACCAATGGCCCTTCAACTGATACTAGGTATTATAGCAACTGTACCAAGAAGGTTTTGTCCTAATTGAGTATTCTGTACATAGCATTCTTGTCCAGCAGTGATACTGGTTACAGCAAAACTTCCAGTCTCCCTTAATCATTCATCAACCACTACAAAGGTATTCACACACAGAATTATCTTGCATTGTAAGTGTTGTGGGCCCCCAGTCCATTCTGACCCAGGGCATCATATATGCTAAATGCATATCGGTGTATTCCTTGAAAGAGTACTGATGACACACCACGTTACCACTACATATGTGTCAAGCCTACCTCTGTCATTGTTCTATCGCACCTCCTCCTCTGTACCTTCACAGCTAAATGTACTCTTTCAACAAAGATTGAATGCATACATATGATTCCTGATGATGATTGAATGACAAGCAGGTAGAGGTTCACTACATAGCCCAACACACTAAAAGTCGGAAGTTGTCATAGCGAAGATGGCAGTGCATAGAATTGCTGACCCATTGGCCTGTCGTTGAGTATTTTCCCTTGTTTGTTTTTGTATAGCTCTCTTGTTCAATTTGAGCAAACCACATGGAGAATATGTTTCGCAACACAGATCCTCACAGGATGTTTAAATCTGAGTGCAAAACGACCTGACTGGCTAGCTTCAATGCTAAATAACTTGTACATGGCCTAACATATCAATTTTTTTTTCTTAACATTTAAGTCTCAGGACAACCTGCTCTGAAACGTACCTACAAGCAATTCAAACATTTTCTGAATATCGTGTGTGTGTGTGGGGGGGGGGGGGGGGGGGGTGTTTGGATCTACATTTGCTGGTCATGGTCTAATCTAACAATGACTGTAAAGCCAGACATCATCTGATTTCATTGCAGAGTATACCACCTATTTACTCAGCTACAGCAACAATACCATTAATTTGAATTTATTTTTGAACATGTGTATGTAGTATCCTCATAAATCCAACTTAAGTTTAATTATGGTAATGGAAAGTTCTGCTAGAATGTAAATTATTTACATCAGTAAAAGTAACAACTCGCCAAATAGTGGTAGAAATGTGTCATCAAAAGGCATACAAATAAAACAGAGAGAATCTTGCTGCATTTCAAATTCAGTCCACAAACCATGACCTTGTTTATGTGCCTTTTGACAACTCAACAATATAAGTTCATATTTTTGTGAGTACACTAGAAAAATGAATTACTTAGCACTACTGTAAAATGATGCATTTTTCAGCAGTGAACACATGCACATAATGTTTTGCTAAACAATATTATGTTTGTAACCACATGACAACTGCGTTCATAGAATCACTAAGAACACACACACACATGTGAGACATCTCTCTCTAGCACAATGTCTGGCCAGAGCAAAGAAGGGAAATTTTGCTCTGGAATTATTTTGTGCGAATGTGTGAAACACCACATTAAAAAATAAAATGTTACGTTTCATGGACAAATATAATTAGCCAAAGCAACACCAGTTTCAAAACCAAATGGGAACAGATTGCTGTTCATGTGACTCGTGGAAGCAGGAAGTTTCACTGGGTGCAGGACTACTCATTTGTATGACTTGTTTTTGCACAATGTACAAATCTGAAGACTTTCACATCAAAGAGTGACAGACTTAATTCATCTCACTCTCCAATTGAAAAAATTATGCAGTAACAGATGGACCATATGCAGAAAAATGGAATTGTCAACTGAGCTGCGTGTCCAGAAATATACTTTGTATCAATCCTGGTGGGAAAAAATGTAAATGACATATTCTTACCTATTTTATATATCATACAGTAAAGTTCTGACAGAACGTAAATAATTTATGAGTAAAGGGGACTGCTTACTGAATAACAGAAGCAAGGAGTCGTCAACAGACACACACAAAATAACGTAAATTAAACCTGAGCCACAGTTTTAGGTTTGTGGACAGAAGTCCAGAACTAGGTTAAAATGTTTTCATTTACAATTGACTGCAGAGAGAGAGAGAGAGAGAGAGAGAGAGAGAGGACTAACAGGAGCAAAAAGAGAGATAAACATTAGCTTTCAGGAAGAGAATGCACTTTATTAATTAAAATAACGAAAAGTGTTTGACAAAATTATTCAAGGCATACTGAAAATACAAGAACAAATTGTCAAAACAGGAGAAAACAAACAATTCTTTGTTTTGTTTGCATGCAAGACAAAAATTTTACCTTTATGTAATTTTCAAGATTATCTTCACAATAAACATTTGATTGGATATAAGGTTCACCTGTGCAAAGGCACACTAATTAACACATTATAGGAACTTTACAGAAAAGGCAACACAAACAGCTTAAGAGAGAGAGAGTACACAAAATTCAAATTTGGCACCAAACTCATTTGAGAACAAGTGAACGCCAACTGGGACTGTATAGACACACAACACTGTTTTGCAAATGTGAAAAGTGTGTTACTCACAAACAAGAGTGTGCAAAATATGTGTAGTATTCATTTGTTCAAAATGGCTCTGAGCACTATGGGACTTAACATCTGAGGTCATCAGTCCCCTAGAACTTAGAACTACTTAAACCTAACTAACCTAAGGGCATCACATACATCCATGCCCAAGGCAGGATTCGAACCTCCGACCATAGCAGTCGTGTGGTTCCAGACTGAAGTGCCTAGAACTGCTCGACCACACCGGCTGGCTATTCATTTGTGATTCTCAATAATTCATGAAAACGCAAAAGTGAAAATGTTTTGAAAAGCTATATGTAAGTAACAGTAAATACAGACACGAAATATTGTGGCACAAAGAACTTGCATTTAGTTTATAAAGTGATGTGTTAACTTGCCAACAAAATTCACATTGCCATCGTTCAGTAGCAGATGACAAGCAACCAGTACACGGTAGTGTAGAGAAGGTCCTGCATAAGTGTATAACGTAAAATTAAGGTAATTACAACAACAAACAAAAACTGTCTTTAGCCATAATTTTTGTAGATAAGTAACATTCAAAACATATTGAAATTTCACAGATTTGAATTAAGAAACACCACTGAAAATGGAACAAAGGTGCTGAAACATGTCTGCAACATCTGAAATGAGCGTTCTTCGTAACAGGTGGACCTTATATCCAAAAATGTTATCAGCAAATACGACCAATGCAAGAGCAGCAAATATGTTTTAGCTGTTGGGGTTTTTACTATTTCTTGTGTGGTTCTTGACTGCTTGGATGCCTTCAGCAAAATCAAACTCTCACAATGTGAAATTGTGAACTAAGCATCATAATACTATCATAATCATTTTACAGGAAAGGTACACTACTGTGGGACTTAACCAATGGGAGTCTGTGCCTGCATATTCACATGTACCAACTAGATATGCCACCATGGTACCATCAACAAGGTGCAACCAGGCAAACACATTTAAAATCTCATGCCCCTCTCAAGATCTCTTAACCTGAGATCACAGATCATCTTACTCCTGAATCATGTACCATCATCTTATGGGTTTTTCTAATTATACAGCCTGCTCTATCGAATGATGATTTCCAGTTACACACTGGATGTCACCCTGGTGTGGCTGAACATTAGCTCCAACTTACTGCTTAGTTCCTTTGTTCATTTATTAAAGACAGTACAAATGTTAAATGCCATTTGTAATCTATATTGGTTCCACTTGTACTCCACACTTATCATTACTTATACCATTTTCCCCAACAGAAACATTCGGCACGTACAAAGTCTACTGTTCAACATTTGGCAATATAGTACTCAACTGATCAACGAACCGATGCTTTATTCCTCTTCATCTTAATCAAATTTGCACTCACAAATAACTATTTCATTTCTGAGGGGCACACACACAAATATTTATTGAGCACAATAATGGAAGAATCCAGAATGTTTCCCTGTAATGGCAGCTTTGACAGTTCACTTAGGGAAGACTTTTCCACGAATACAAGGACAGTCAACAGCTTCTCTGGTTCTGAAAAAATATCTTTACTAATTGAAATAATGGAGAAGCTTAACTACTGTACTCTTTATGATCACCCTATTTTCACAGGTAAGATTTACCTGTTCCATTTCTGAATCTCATGCTATACTCCCTTTTGTTTAGCTACATTTAGCTGATGGACAGCTTCATGTCAAATCCACAACCCAAATACAGTAATGGGCAATACAACTGCGACAGTTCTCAATGTTTTCATGTGAAATGCCTCCCCACCTTCAGACATTGCATTCATAGTAAATGAGTGTGTTTCAGTAACAAGCTATACATGAATACACCACCAATTTCATCATAGCTTTCACCTCACTATTACCCCACCAATCTAATTTAAAAGCAAAGCAAAGCAAATGTTCTATGTCATATCAAATCAACCAGGGAAAACAAAGTAGTATAGTTCTTGGCACACAAAAATATCCATGCCTGCAATGCATCAACTGACTTCTTCAACAGGGCTTCCTATTTCTAAAGGTATACTGCAATATGAGGACCACTATCATATCCAGCATTTTTCTTACACCACAAAAAGTTGCTCCCTGTCAACCTCCAAAATATCTTTATCGCATTCATTTTGCCACTAAAAGCCTGGTTGCAACTATGCAATTTATTCTTACTAACAAAATGTCTACTGATATCAGAATCTCGCATCCAGGCACACCATAAGAGGCATATGTGCCAGTATAAGTCATTGCAGCAAGAAACAGGTGGTTTTTATTTTCAAAACGAATATTTTTGTGCTTGCTGCAGATGATGGCTATGCAAACTAACTTGTTATTCTTGTCATAATTTATCATCTGCTTCCATCGATTTCCATTTCATTTCTATGAATCCAGTAACATAATGAACTTATAATATACACCATTTCTAGTATCTATGCCAGCCCAATTAATGATATGAAAGAATTCAAAAATAAAGATTCATCTGCAAGTAATGCATGTAGTGTGTCAGTTAAAGTTCAGTCAATTATCAATCTTTTTAGCAAAATGAGAACTGTTGAGCTGCCAGTGAGCAAGAATGGACTATGATAATGGGGCTACACTGCAACTGCTATACTGGAAAATGTGAGTGACTCAGAACTAAATGGGTAGCAAGTCACACCAAAGCTTGGACTTCGACCATGTCATTGCCTAACTTAATTTTAATTTTCAGCAAACATGTCCTTTATGAGTTACATTTTTGACTATAACATTTTCCATTTTTCAGATCAGATCTCAGTTCCTTCTGTCATAAGTGGTTCCGAATTCTCTAACCCAGCAGCTCATTTAATTTTTCCCTCTCTCAACATACTTGGATTTCCTTCATAAGGATTTGTTCCATGAAGAGATTATCTTAAAATGTATTTCTCATAACCCCCAAATTTATTCTTATTAAGAAAAATGTGTACTGATATTACAGTCTCACCTCCAAGCACACCATAAGAAGAGGCATATGTGCAAGTATAAGTCTATGCCCTTGATTGCTGTTTATCTTTTCTGTCAATCTTCCACACAAACTGTCCGCACCTGAAACAAATTATTTGAAGAATTTTAATAAATCTGCAAGATTTGGTAGGAGACTTGCTTTCCACAACACTGACGGCAAAGTGAACTTTACGTGTCTATTATATTAAAAGAAGTTTACTCCATTTTAGAATGAAATTACAAAAATGTAGAATTATTATGTCTGTAAGGGTTCATTTTCTTTGGCAATGTACTTGTTTTGCTTTATTCATGACATTTCACCTTTGTCTTTCTATACATTAGAATGCATAAACATTTAAAAGAAGAATGAAAGGAAATGGTTAGCATCTTAACTTACATTGTTTATCTCCTGAACATCTCATAAACACACTAGTATTTCACAGCCACACAAAATAAATGCAGTATGCTGACACTTATTTCCGTCCCTGAGCATCTACATCCACATTCATACCGTGCAGACCACTGTGAACTGCAAGCCTGGTGATACTTTGCATTGTATGGCATGTTATTGTTTCTTCTTGTTAAAACAGTGTATGGCACTGGGAATGATAAATACCTATGTACACACTGTAATCAGTCTAATCTTCTCTTCTATTCACCGTTCCTGAGGGAGCAATACATATGAGACTGAAGAATATATCTAGATTCCTCACTTAATACTGCCCTTCAAACATTATAAGTTGGGTTTTGAGGGTAACACACATATTTTCAAGGTTTTGCTGACTCAAGGTTTTCAGTATTTCTGTGATACTGTGTCATGAGTCGAACAAACCTGTTACCATTCATGTGCTTTTCTTTGTATAAACTCAATAGTCCCTGTTAGTCCAATATTCTATGAATCCTTTGCATTTGAGCAATATTCTACGATGGACCATACATGTGATTTTTAAGCAGACTCTTTTGTAGACACACTGCATTTTCCCATATGCTCCCAAGAAATCAAAGTCTGTTGTCAGTCTTACCTGTGGTAGAACCTATGTGATCATTCCATTTCACGTTCCTACAAATTGTTATACCTACGTAATTCTATGTGTTGACTGATTATGATATAGCTCACTGATGATATAGTCATGGGCTACTACATATTTTCATTTTGTGATGCGCTGATGCGCACAGTTTTATATTTCAGTATTATGAAAATGATAGGTTGCTACTCACCATATAGTGGAGATGTTTAGTTGCAGACAGCATAACAAAAAGACTGTCACACAAGTAACCTTTCGGCCAAAATGGCCTTCATCTGAATAGACAAAATCCATACACTCACATACGCATTACCCCACAATCTCTGGTTGCCAAGGCAAGAGAACGTGGTCACGTGCGTGAGAGTTTCATTTGTGTGTGTGTGTGTGTGTGTGTGTGTGTGTGTGTGTGTGTGTGTGTGTGTGTGTCTAATATAGATGAATGCCTTTTTGGCCATTTCTGAACATATAAAGGAAGTTTCCATCTTTGCATGACTTTGAAATCTAATTATGATCTGACTAGATACTGAAGTAGTTTTTTCAGATATTACTTCATTACACCTAACAGTATCATCTACAAAAAATCTGAGGTTAATATTGTCTGCCAGGTCATCAGTATACAACAAGAACTGGAATACTGCCAACACATTTCCCTGGGGCACATTTGAAGTTATATCCTTTTACATCTGTTGATGTGCATTTGTGTACAACTGCGATAAATGCTTTTCAGAAGTAAATAAATATTGCATCCACCTGATTACCTTTATTCATGGCATGCCTTTCAGAACATCATGTGAGAAAACCACAAGCTGGGACTTGCATGATACTCATTTTCGCAATCCATGCTGATTGGCATGGACAAGGTGATTCTGTTCGATATACTTGATTATGTTTGTGCTCAGAATATGAGCTAGGATTCTATGAGAGATGTACATCAATGGGATTGGGCAGTAGTTTTATGGATCACTTTGGGTGGTTGTTGTGGTCTTCAGTCCTGAGACTGGTTTGATGCGGCTCTCCATGCTACTCTACCCCGTGCAAGCTTTCTCACCACCCTGTACCTACTGCAACCTACATCCTTCTGAATCTGCTTAGTGCATTCATCTCTTGGTCTCCCTCTACGATTTTTACCCTCCACACTGCCCTCTAATATTAAATTGGTGATCCCTTGTTGCCTCAGAACATGTCCTACCCACCGATCCCTTCTTCTAGTCAAGTTGTGCCACAAATTTCTCTTCTCCCCAGTTCTATTCAGTACCTCCTCATTAGTTATGTGATCTACCCATTTGATCTTCAGCATTCTTCTGTAGCACCACATTTCAAAATCTTCTATTCTCTTCTTGTCCAAACTATTTATCGTCCATGTTTCACTTCCATACAAATATTTTCAGAAACGGCTTCCTGACACTTAAATCTATACTCGATGTTAACAAATTTCTCTTCTTCAGAAACACTTTCCTTGCCTTTGCCAGTCTACATTTTATATCCTCTCTACTTTGACCATCGTCTGTTATTTTGCTCCCCAAACAGCAAAACTCATTTACTATTTTAAGCGTCTCATTTCCTAATCTAATTCCCGCAGCATCACACAATTTAATTCGATTACATTCGATTATCCTCGTTTTGCTTTTGTTGATGGTCATCTTATATCCTCCTTTCAAGACACTGTCCATTCCATTCAACTGCTCTTCCAGGTCCTTTGCTGTCTCTGACAGAATTACAATGTCATCGGCGAACCTCAAAGTTTTTATTTCTTCTCCATGGATTTTAATTCCTACTCCGAATTTTTCTTTTGTTTCCTTTACTGCTTGCTCAATATACAGATTGAATAACATTGGGGATAGGCTACAACCCTGTCTCGCTCCCTTCTCAACCACCGCTTATCTTTCATGCCCATTGACTCTTATAACTGCCATCTGGTTTCTGTACAAATTGTAAATAGCCTTTCGCTCCCTGTATTTTACCCCTGCCATCTTCATCTTCAGAATTTCAAAGAGATTATTCCAGTCAACATTGTCAAAAGCTTTCTCTAAGTCTACAAATGCTAGAAATGTAGTTTTGCCTTTCCTTAACCTATCTTCTAAGGTAAGTCATAGGGTCAGTATTGCCTCAAGTGTTCCAACATTTCTATGGAATCCAAACTGACCTTCCTCAAGGTCGGCTTCTACCAGTTTATCCATTCGTCTGTAAAGAATCCGCATTAGTATTTTGCAGCCGTCACTTATTAAACTGATAGTTCAGTAATTCTCACACTAGTCAACACCTGCTTTCTTTGGGATTGGAATTATTATATTCTTCTTGAAATCTGCAGGTATTTCACCTGTCTCATACATCTTGCTCACCAGATGGTAGAGTTTTTTCAGGGCTGGCTCTCCCAAGACTGTCAGTAGTTCTAATGGAATGTTGTGTACTCCCGGGGCCTTGTTTCAACTTAGGTCTGTTAGTGCTCTGTCAAACTCTTCACGCAGTATCATATCTCCCATTTCATCTTCATCTACATCCTCTTCCATTTCCATAATATTGTCTTCAAGTACATCGACCTTGTATAGACCCTCTATATACACCTTACACCTTTCTGTTTTCTCTTTTTTGCTTAGAACCGGTTTTCCACATGAACTTTTGATATTCATACAGGTAGTTCTTTTTTCTCCAAAGATCTCTTTAATTTTCCTGTAGGCTGTGTCTATCTTACCCCTAGTGAGATATGCCTCTACGTCCTTACGTTTGTCCTCTAGCCACCCCTGCTTAGCCATTTAGCACTTCCTGTTGATCTCATTGTTGAGACGTTTGTATTCCTTTTTGCCTTCTTCATTTTTACATTTTCTCCTTTCAATATATCTCCTGTTACCCAAGGATCTCTACTAGCCCTTGTCTATTTACCTGCTTGATACTCTGCTGCCTTCACTATTTCATTCCTCAAAGCTACCCATTCTTCTTCTACTGATTTTCTTTCCCTCATTCCTGTCAATCAGTCACTTTGGGTATCTTTCTTGAATAGAGTATGACCTGTGCTTTCTTCCAATCACTAAAATCAATTTTTGTTAATGGGAACTACATTTTATGGTTAACACTGGAGCTAACTCAGTAACAAATTGTATTAGGAATCTGACAGATCTCATAGGGTGCTCAAGTCTTGTTTAATTTTTGTGATTTTGTGTGTTTCTCAATGCCATTGACACTAATAACTACATCATTTGCCTTAGCAGTGATGTGATAGTTAAACTGGGGTGGAACATATGTATCTTCTTAGTAAAGAAATATTTGAAAACGAAACTGAGTACTTCTGCTTTTGCTTTTCTACCCCGTATTTCATTTCCTACATCATCAATGAGCATTAGGACACTAACTTTGGTGTTACTGACAGCCTTGTTACACAATCGGAATATATTTGAATTTTGAGAGAAGTCATTCGATAAAATTCTGCAATGATAGTCATTTAAGACTTTGCATTTCGCCCTGATGACAGCCAAATGTGTTTCATTAAGTGTCTTTTTGTCTATAGCCCTATGCTTTGTTTTAGACATAGTAACCACTGTTCCTTTAGAGTGACTGCATGCCATGCAAGGCCCCTCCCATCACAAACTGTTCTAGTAGGTACATAACTATCCAATGCATGGTCACTATTCATTTAAACTTGAGCCACAATGCCTCTTCAAACACTGCCATAGGCAAATGTTTTGAGTTTCTATTTGAGATGTTACATGACTACCTCTTTATGTAACTTACTGAACTTCTAAATCTTCCAACTGCAGCAGTAGTTCTATAAGGGAGATGTATTTTAAAGTGTGTACTGCTCATATGGCTTCCTTGTGTTGCCTATGATTTTGGTAAAACTACTTTTTCAAGCACAGCACAAATGGATTTATTGGTAGGAAATCATTATTTTTAAATGCAATAATTCATCACATTTTGAAGCAATTCTTTATTTAGTTCAGTGTATACATCAGTAAATAATACCACGGAAACTATAATAGCTGTAAGAGTACATAAATTTGTAGTAGAAGTGTTACAAATTTATCGAGTTTCTATTCAAACGAACAAAAATCCTGGAAAGTCCCTCAATTTCCACAATCAAACTGCCATTATTGTCTTGCCAAGCATAATTGAACTAGAATCAGAAACTAGCAATTATGAACAGTTTACAAATAAAATACATAAAATGAAGTACGTTTGGGTGTTTGTGTGTTTTGTATGTGTGAATGTGTGTACTACTGTTAGAAAAAGAGATTGTGCTCAAAAGCTAGAACGAATGCTGTTTTCTGTTACATGTTTCTGTGCTCCACACATTGATTCGCTATAGGTGAGTGGTTTGCCTTTCCCTTATTTTATGCCTTGTTCAATCCAGTAATTTCCATTACTTTTTTAAAAAGAAAATGAATACTTCCACTTTTTTTAAAAGTAATTACATCTCATTCTCAATTCAGAGATAAGGGAAGAAATGTATATAGTTGCTAACATTCCAAAGCTGTCAACTGAAAAATGACACAATATGCTGCATATCCAAGAGGAAATGTTTAGGAGAGAGTGGAAGGGAAGTTGGTGTGATTACAAGCAAAGGATACGTTGGGAGAGGAAATTGGAAGGAAAATAAGGTTCACATGACTAACAGCTACATTATAAACAGTGCATTCAACCATTGTTGACAATGTACCTACTTGCAATCCCCTATATAATGTATGGATCATTATCCTTCAGTTATTGTCTGTATCTAGACAGCAGTGTGATGTTTAGGTATTTTATTGGACAAATGTATACATTCTGCTTATCACAGATTAAGTCACAAAATATTTACAAGGAAAACTGCCATCAAAATAAAACACGAATTAAGTATATATAGAAAAAAATCTGTACTTACCATCACAGCAGGTACACACGGATAGCATTAAAGTCTCTAACACCTGGGCGTTATTTCTGAAACTTATTTCTGGGACTTATTTAATTTGGCAACAGAAGTGATAGGGTTAGTGAAAGTGGGACTAATTAGGAAATGACAATGAGTGTTTCTCTGGCCTAGGAAGTCACACAATGATAAAGGTGCACAAATCAGACAGAACACTATGACATGCTGTAAATAAAATCACAGATAAGACGATGTGGCCAGAACAAGAGAGAAACAAAAATGGTGAAGGAAAAAAAAGGCGTGAGTATATGAAAAATTAAAAGAAGAGACACGAAATGAATACAAAAGAAAGCATAATGCTAGTAGTGACAACAAGCGGGCAGTGTGGGAAGAGGAGTAGTGATGTGAGGGTTCAGAAATGAAAAGGAGACTGACGATAACAGAAAAATTTTCGTGTGCCATTTGTCTTTTGCATCCCGAGATGGTGGATTATGATGGGGATGAAATGTCTTGCACAAAGACGAGTAATCCTGGTCTTAATATATGCTGATGGAAAAAAACTGCAACACCAAAAAATAATTAATGCAGAGTAATTTATTTCATCATATGGCTAGAGGCCCCTGTCAGGAAGACCGTTTACCGGGTGCCGGTCTTTCAATTTGATGCCCCTTCAGTGACCTGCAGTCGATGAGAATGATAGGAGGATGATGATGATGATGATGATGATGATGATGATGATGACAGCACAATGCCCAGTCCTCGAGTGGAGAAAATTCCCTGACCCAGCTGGGAATCGGACCCAAGCCCAGAGGATTGACAATTTGTTACGCCGACCATTCAGCTACCAGGGGCAGACGTGCAGAGTCATGAAATTTCAGGAATACATTTGCCTATTTAAGTGATTAACATTACAAGATCAGAAGTTAATTGAAGAGCGAGATAAGCTATTGCAAATGTGAAGTGTTGGTCTCACTGCCAGAATACTGAATGCAAGCATGCAAATGTGCATGCACTGTGTTTTACATGTGCCAGATGTCAGTTTACGGGAGGGAATTCCATGTCTGTTGCAATTGGTCAACCAATACTGGGACGGATGATGATCGAGTTGTCGTCCAATTACGTCCCATATGTGCTCAATTGGAGACAGATCTGGTGATTGACCAGGTCATGATGACATGTCGGCACTCTGTAGAGCATGTTGGGTTACAACAACAATATGTGGGTGAGCATTATCCTGTGAGAAAAAACTCTTGGAATGCTGTTCATGAATGGCAGCACGACAGGTCAAATTAGCACACTGATATACAAATTTTCAGTGCAGTCAGAGTGTGTGGGATAACCATGAGAGTGCTCCTGTTCTCGTAGCCCTATTACACAACCTCATTAAAACTCAGTGAGCCGTGGATAATGGCATCCTCGTTGCCATAAAGGCATTCTTGATACCATCACCTCACCACATTCAATCTCAAAGGTATAACTAACACTCACAATCCTTACAGCATGTATTTAAATCAAATGTGATTTGCATCATAATAGTGGTGCTACCAGCACTACTCTTATGCAACTGGCGTGAAATTTGAATAGAAATCATCTTTCAGGAGTATAAATACATGTACCAACTTTTGTTGTCTCGACAACTCCTTCTTGGTGTTGCAAAATTTTTCTCCATCAATGTCCTTCGACAGTCTCTATGAACTGAAAGATAGAATATGTGGTGGCTTATCACTATTAACTTCTTAGAACACATTTAACCTTAGCAAACCCTATGTTTTTACACAGTTCCAACATTTACAAATGGATTGTGTTATTGGACGAAACCACATCTTTACAGAAATACATGGTATAATGTCAGGGGAAACGATTCAATTGAATGTGTTGTTAAAACAAGATCTGCCTAATAGAAGATGCCCCACTGAAAGTGTCATATCATACAAGATTTTTTAATATATGTAGGTTATACACAAATTTATTTCAGTGCCTTCTGTATATAGAAGAGGACGATTTTCAAATATTCCCTTACGACAAAAAAATACACATTCACATTTTGCACGACTTGTTGCCAATAATACTTTTTGTATTATTGAAGCTTCATCACCAGAATGACCGACTCTGGCCTGTTTCAATAGTTTGGATATGCCTGTTAACCAGTATTCCACGCAAAGCCACTGGGAATTCAAAGAATTCCGTTTAATATCAGAAAGTTATGTACACAAACATCAAATCAGACAGACGGCCTCTTGGTGTAGGTAGTGATGCTAAAATTATCATTCCTTGATACATGCAACATACCATCACAGCACCTTACGGTGGTCACTGAAGAACATACCGAGTTCAACTTTTGGGCAGTAACCCCAGGCACTGAAGACCGACTAGATCAGGGTGTCAGGTTTCATCATCCGTGTTCACAGACTTTACTGAATTGACCTTCCTTTATACATGTGTAAGGTTGATGCCACAGATATGTCCTTTATATAAGGACTCAGATATCAATAACCACTAGTCAGTCTGTCTGCTTATGAACTTTTCACAGATTACTGGAAAGTTAGTGTGATGATGATTATGATGATCTCACTGTGGATGAAACATGAATACATTACTATACTCCTGAGACCAAAGAACAATCTAAACAATGGGTTATCAAGGGAGGATCTGCACCAAAAAAGGCAAAGACCAGTCCTTCAGCCGGAAAAGTTATGGCGACTGTCTTCTGGGATTCGCAAGGGATAATCCTCATCAACTATCTGGAAAAGGGTAAAACTATTACAGGTTCATATTATTCATCGTTATTGAACAGTTTGAAAATCGATCTGCAAGAAAAATGCTGCCGAATGGACCGCAAAAAGTCCTTTTTCCAATACGACAATGCACCAGCACACACCTCAGCAGTTGTGGTCGCAAAATTAATGGAAATAGGATTCCAACTCGTTTCACATCCCCCACTATTCTCCAGACTTGGTTCCTTCGGACTACTATTTGTTCCCCAATTTGAAAAAATGGCTGGCAGGACAAAGATTTTATTCAAACGAGGAGGTGATTGCAGCAACTAATAGTTATTTTGCAGACTTAGACAATTCCTATTATTCGGAAGGGATCAACAAATTAGAACAACATTGGACAAAGTGTATAAGTCTAAAAGGAGACGATGTTGAAAAATAAAAAAGGTTTACCCCAAAGACGTAAGTAGTTTTTATTTTTGCGCGGACTTTCAAATGCCCCTCATATCACACGCCTTGCCCATACTACACACGGACAGCACATTCACTGACACTACATGCACTATGCATATTTCTGACTAGCAGTCATTCCTTGCCAGGTTATGCTACTATATCCTAGAGAGGTTTATATTGTTAGTGGTTGTAATGTTCTGCCTGATAAGTGTATAAACACTTTTGTAAATCAAGTAATGGAATTTTTATGTGGATAGCACAATAGCTCATGACAATAGGACTCTACTAGATTTTAAAATAAGATTTGTTTGAGTAAGTATTGTGAGAAATTGAAAGAGAAAGGGGCATTGGTGAACACCATATAAAAGAGCAAAACCTAACTAATTAGACACTTATTAATCCACCATAAGAACAAGATGGCAGTTACAGTGATGTGTAACAAAAACAGTGAACTGAAGGTGAACTGTAAGATGTCCACCTGGCTGCCAGATGAGAGAAAGCAGTTTGCTTAGATGCAGTGAATTAGAAGTTACCTGACACCCACTGAAGATACCTTGTAAAAAAAGGTGCATAAATAAAAATAAAAATTCAATGTGCAGCATGCAAAAGGCATTTTCTTTGAAACAACTGCAATTTATACACAGCTGCTGTGAAAATGGCCACTACAAGAAACGTGTTATCTTGGAAACTGCATAACTTCTTTGGTGTTTGAGAAGCACTGTGGTGAGTCTCCTCACCACATGGTGAAACCATGTCCAGATGTCATGGGGTTGGACAGCTACCCTTTATTACAGATGTCTCATGTCATAGTCTGGCCATACAGGTAAAACAGGACAGGTGGTGAACTGTGGTGAGACTAACATCAAACTTTAATGCTGGGCGAAGTACTAGGGTGTCTGAAAATAAAGTGCACTGAACACTCCTAATGATAGGCCTCCGCAGCTGATGACCTATGCATGTGCTAATTGTTAACACCATAACATCAGTCAACACAACTGAAATGAGTACGTGACCATTGGCACTGGACGTTGGCACAGTGCCAGGGTGTCGCATGGTCTCATGAATCCTGATACCTTCTTCATCATGCCAAGGGGAGGGTGCAAATCTGTCCTCTTTCAGAGGAATTGCTCTATAACACCTGTACTGTGGGACGGAGACAAGCTAGCGGCAGCTCCATTATGTCCTGGGGAACATTCACACAGGCATCCATGAGGCCAGTGGAGACTGAGCAAGGCACCATAAGGGCCAATGAGTATCATACACTGGTTGCAGACATGTACACCCTTTGATGACAATCATGTTTCTTGATGGCAGGGGTAATTTTCAACAAGATAAGGCGCTATGTCAAAAGGCCAAGAGTGAGGTGGGCTGGTCTGAGGAAATTAGTGGCAAGTTCCAGTTGATGTACTGGCCCCCCAACTTGAAAGATCTGAACCTGTTTGAACACATCTGGGATGTAACTGAACTGGCGTCAGAGCTTATTGCCCACCTCCCCAGAATGTATGGGAATTAAGTGACTTGTGTGTGAAGACAAGGTGTCAACTAGCTCCAGCGACCTACCAAGACCTCACTGCTGTCACGTCATGATGCGTCACTGCTATTATCAATTCTAAAGGTGGATGATACACGTGGTCATAATGTTCTGGCTGATCAGTGTAATTTTGACATGTGTATTCAACTTACGTATAATCACAATTGTAGTTTTCTTACATATTATCAGCATACCTGTTAAAATTCTTAACAAGTCTTCAAAGTTATCACTGTGCAATGATTAGAATTTTAGCCACCTACTGTTTGTATTTCAGGTGGGACATTCTGCAGAAATGGATTGTTATTTGTATATGTAGTTGATCTGAATCTTTTATGCCTCATCAAAGCATTGGCAAACTAAGCCAGTCAGATGCCTGAGGCAGCGAAACTAAATGAATCCCCCAGTCTGGTTGGAAAATGATGTAATTGTAGTGTACATTTTTTTGTAAATATTGAGTAATATAGATGTAGTTGCCGAAAAAGATAAGCATTTATACTGTGTTTACTCTGCACTCTACTAATTGTAACATACACTACTGGCCATTAAAATTGCTACACCAAGAAGAAATGCAGATGGTAAACGGGTATTCATTGGACAAATATATTCTACTAGAACTGACATGTGATTACATTTTCACGTAATTTGGATGAATAGACCCTGAGAAATCAGTACCCATAACAACCACCTCTGGCCGTAATAATGGCCTTGATATGCCTGCGCATTGAGTCAAACAGAGCTTGGATGGTGTGTACAGGTAAAGCTGCCCATGCAGCTTCAACACGATACCACAGTTCATCAAGAGTGGTGACTGGCGTATTGTGATGAGCCAGTTGCTTGGCCACCATTGACCAGACGTTTCCAATTGGTGAGAGATCTGGAAAATGTGCAGGTCAGGGCAGCAGTCGAACATTTTCTGTATCCAGAAAGGCCCGTACAGGACCTGCAACATGTGGTTGTGCATTATCCTGCTGCAATGTAGGGTTTCGCAGGGATCGAGTGAAGGGTAGAACCACGGGTCATAACACATCTGAAATGTAACATCCATCGTTCAAAGTGCTGTCAATGCGAACAAGAGGTAACCGAGACGTGTGACCAATGGCACCCCATACCATCACGCCGGGTGATACGCCAGTATGGCGATGACGACTACACGCTTCCAATGTGCGTTCACTGCGATGTCGCCAAACACGGATGCGACCATCATTATGCTGTAAACAGATCCTGGATTCATCCCAAAAAATGATGTTTTGCCATTCGTGCACCTAGGTTCGTCGTTGAGTACACCATCGCAGGCGCTCCTGTCTGTGATGCAGCGTCAAGGGTAACCGCAGCCATGGTCTCCGAGCTGATAGTCCATGCTGCTGCAAACACCCTCGAACTGTTGCTGTCTTGCAAACGTCCCCATCTGTTGACTCAGAGATCGAGATGTGGCTCCACGATCCATTACAGCCATGCAGATAAGATGCCTGTCATCTCGACTGCTAGTGATACGAGGCCGTTGGGATCCAGCACAGCGTTCCGTATTACCCTCCTGAACCCACCGATTCCATATTCTGCTAACAGTCGCCGGATCTCAACCAACGTGAGCAGCAATGTTGTGATATGATAAACCGCAATTGCGATAGGCTACAATCCGACCTTTATCAAAGTCGGAAACGTGGTGGTATGCATTTCTCCTCCTTACACAAGGCATCACAACAACATTTCACCAGGCAATGCCAGTCAACTGCTGTTTGTGTATGAGAAATCGGTTGGAAACTTTCCTCATGTCAGTACGTTGTAGGTGTCGCCACCGGCGCCAACCTTGTGTGAATTCTCTGAAAAGCTAATCATTTGCATATCACAGCATCTTCTTCCTGTCAGTTGAATTTCGCGTCTGTAGAACACCATCTTCATGGTGTAGCAATTTTAATGGCCAGTGGTGTACGTACTTAAAGGTATTGATGAGAATCTTAAAATATGAAACAGCATTTAGCACAACAACCATCAGATTTCAATGAAATAATAGAGAATAGAATTAAAAAAATAATTTTTATATGCCTGGAAATAAGGCTTGTACAATGATAATATCAATCAGTTTTGTAACCTTAGTACAAGGTAGAGTTATTTACTGATATTATTAGATTACATGCTTTTGTGCCTTTGTTTTACTGAAATTCTCAATAATGTCATTTCATGTCATGTCACTGAACTCTATTTAATTTGAAACTTTTCTTACAGTTGATAAAATGGACAGACTGGCATTCCAGTCCGAATTGCTGGAGATAGCAGTCAGGTGGTCATGTGTGCTTCAAGCGTGTATGACTGAATGAATTAAATGAATGAATGAATGAATGAATGTGTGTGTGTGTGTGTGTGTGTGTGTGTGTGTGTGTGTGTGTGTGTGTGTGTGTGTTTTTCCCTTCCTTGAAAAAGGCTTTGGCTGAAAGCTAAATGTGTAACAAACAGTCTTTTCGTTGTGTCTGTCTGCAATTTAATGAGACATCTCTATGGTAAGTAGTAATCTATCCTCTTCCTTAAATTGTTGACAGTTTCGCTAATCATTCCTGATTCATCACAGTGTCTAGATAATTTCAATTAATTTTAGTTCAGAAAACTTCTCTTGCTTGATACGACTCAGACATAAATGATAAAGAACTATTGAATTATAAGTGATATACAGTGTAATGATTCACTGGAGTTCCATTCAATCATAAATTGGAGGATTCATTGGGCTGTCCACTGAGCAGCAATGTCAACACTCTTATCAGCTGCACGTAGATGTCTGTGACACCTTTTTATTTCTTGCAGCACTTGCTCCTGATCAAACTATCATAAATTCCATTGCTACAGCCAAAGTGTCATTGGAAGCTTGAAGCATAAATTGTGTTTCAACAGTTTAGAAAATTTAGTACCTTTCCTTTATGGCAGTGTATCATTGTGGCATGTCCTGTACAAATCAGCCTATGCAATAAAACATTTCTGAATGAAATTTTCACTTTGCAGCGAAGAGTGTACCGATTTCATTTTGGAAACATCCCCCAGGCTGTGGCTAGGGAATGTCTCTGCAACATCCTTTTTTTCCAGGAGAGCCCCACAAGTTTTGCAGGAGAACTTCTGTACAGTCTGCAAGGAACCAGATGAAGTACTGGTGGGAGTAAAGCTGTAAAGATGGTCATGAGTCATGCTTGGGTAGTTCGGCTGGTACAGCACTTGCCCATGACAGACAAAGGTCCCGAGTTTCAGTCTTGGTCCAACACAGTTTTCATCTGCAAGGAAGTTTCATTCAAACATCGATCATGAGCTACTTTACCTGGAACTTTTTTATTTATGCTCCTTCCGCATCAGTGAAAGTTAATGTCTGCTGCATTTTTAGCACTAAAAGTAACAGCATTGCCTATAACTGTAGTTCATTCCCTCATTAAACACACATTCAGAGCTTTTAATTTGGGGAGTCACTTATTCGAACTCATTTTTGAAGAGTGTAGATATTGGACTAAATTTACTACCTGCAGTATCTTGTGCCAAAATTTGATGGAGATCAAAATGGTAAAATCACATACAGCTGAAAGCAGCAAGCTGCTGCAGACCTATTATCAGGGTCTGCCTTGGATAAATCTTGCATAGCTTCAAAAGTGCTCACAATTATTTTCGTGTTTTCTGTTCTGACTTCAAATGAATTTAATGAGCACTCCTGTGAGTATCAGGCAATCATTTCAAACTTCCTGGGAGATTAAAACTGTGTGTCGGACCTAGACTCGAACTCGGGACCTTTGCCTTTCGTGGGGAAGTGCTCTACCAACTGAGCTACCCAAGCATGACTCATGCCCCATCCTCACAGCTTTACTTCTGCCAGTACCTCGTCTCCTACCTTCCAAACTTTACAGAAGCTCTCCTGCGAACCTTGCAGAACTAGCACTCCTGAAAGAAAGGATATTGCGGAGACGTCTTCTGTAAAGTTTGAAAGGTAGGAGGCAAGGTACTAGCAGAAGTAAAGCTGTGAAGATGGGGCATGAGTCATGCTTGGGTAGCTCAGTGGTAGAGCACTTGCCCGTGAAAGGCAAAGGTCCCGAGTTCGAGTCTCGGTCCAGCACACAGTTTTAATCCACCAGGAAGTTTCACATCAGCACACACTCCATTGCAGAGTGAAAATCTCATTCTGGAATCATTTAAAACTTCCTGTTTTTCCTACAAGTAACTTTCAACTACATGTAGAAGCTGAGAAGAATGAATGTAACTTCTCTACAGTTCCAAGACTGGTGACTCTAAAGGGAACACATGATGGAACCCCAATTTGGTTTTACAAAGAGTACTCTACAGCATTGGCCCTTCACTTATTTATCACAAATTTCTCAACCAGAACAAAGTCCCAGTAAAAAGCGCAGGTGACTCCTGTACCGTATACAAGGAGGGTAAAAGAACAGACCCACAAAAATCTTTAACATTGGTTTTCTACAGAATTGTTGAACATATTCTCAGTTCAAATATAAGGAAGTACCTTGAGAACGAAAAGTTTCTGTCCACAAATCACCACGGTTTTAGAAAACATTGCTCACAAAAAACTCAGCTTCCTCTTTTCTCACATGAGATCCTGCAAATCATTGATGAAATGCAACAGGCAAATTCCATATTCCTAGATTTCTGTAAAGCACTTGATATGGTACAACACTGCTGACTGTTAACAAAGGCACACGCATACAGAACAGATTGCCAGATATGTGAGTGGCTCGAAGACTTTGTAACAGTGCCCAATGCTGTCCTCTATGGCAAGTGTTCATCAGGGTATCATTAAGTGTGCCCCAAGGAAGTGTGATAGAACCACTGTTATTTTATAAATACAAGGGGGGATCAAATATAAATGAGATTTTTGTTCCTGAACATCAACAGTTGGTAGGACTGGCCCCGCGCTTCTGTTATGCTTAGGCGGGACCATCAGAAGTGAGGAGAGCATGCTGTTAGATACTTCCTGCCGTTTCATCAGTAATGCTCATGATGTCTGAGTAACAGGTGCATCCCTCCATTGTGCAACGCATAATTATCAAATTTCTTGCTCGTGAAGGATTTACAGTGGTGAAAATTTACCAAAGATTGATGGCACAGTTTGGTGATAAAACACGATCAAGGACATGTGTGTTTGCCTGGCATAAAAAGTTCAAGGAAAGCCAAGAATGTGTGGAAAATCAGCAACATGATCGCCGTCCTCAGACCTGCATTACAGACAAAAACATCAATGCGGTTAAAGATATTGTTAAAGACATTATTGACAATGATTGACAGACGATAATATCAGAAACTGCATAAAAAGTTGGAATCAGTTATGGGAGCTGTCCAGCAATCATCACAAAGGACCTATAGTTCCGTAAAGTGTGTTCCAGATGGGTCCCTAAACTTTTGACTGAAAATCTGAGGTTGACACATTTGGAGGTCTGTCAGAGGCTTACAGCAATGTTTGCAGAGGATGGTGATGCACTTTTGAGTCGAATCATCACCTGCGATCAAACATGGGTTCACTAATACACTCCAGAATCCAAACAAGCCAGTAAGGAGTGGTGGAGGAAAGGGGAGGCAGCGTCAGTGAAAGCCAAGACTCGGATGTCAGCTGGCAAGGTTCTTTCAACCGTTTTTTTTTTTTTTTTTTTCTATCAGTAAGGCATTTTGCTGATTGACTTTTTGCATGAGTGACGCACAGTCAATGCTCCTTACTACTGCCAACTATTAAACAAGGCGAGAGTTGCATGTTGCCAAAAAAGACAATACCAATCAATTCTCCTCCATGACAATTCGCGAGCCTGTACTGCAGCCCTAACTGTCTCCAAGCCACAGGAAATGCACTGGACTACACTTGATCATCCTCCTTACAGGCCGGACTTACCGCCCTGCCATATCCATTTATTCGGACTGCTTGCTCTAGGAGGGCGACGATTTGAAGATGGCGAGAGTGTGGAAAACTTCGTGCGCAACTGGCTGGTGACACAATCCAGTTCTTTTTACGGTGAAGGCATCAAAAAGCTGCCAATATGCTGGGGCAAATGGATTTCCAAAGCAGGAGACTATATGGAAAAATAAATTATAACTGCCTTGCGTTTTTCACTAAATGAATTTAAATAAAAAATTAAATCCCATTTTATTTGATCTGCCCTCGTACATAAATGATCTGGCAGACAGGGTTAAGCTGTTAACCCTGCGGCTGTTTGTTGCTGATGCTGTGGAGTATGGGAAGGTGTCATCATTGACTGACTGTAGGAGGATACAAGATGACCCAGACAAAATTTCTAGTTGGTGTGATGAATCACATCTAACTCTGAGTGTAGAAAAATGTAAGTTAATGTAAATGAATAGGAAAAACAAACCCATACGTTCGAATACAGTATTAGTAGTGTGCTGCTTGACACAGTCACATCAATTAAATATCTAATCATAATGTTATAAAGCAATATGAAATGGAATGAGCACGTAAGGGCTGCTGTAGGGAACGCGAATGGTCAACTTTGGTTTATTGGGAGAATTTTAGGGAAGTGTGGTTCATCTGTAAAGGAGACTACATATGGCTTACTAGTATGACCCTTTCTTGAGTGGTGTCTGAATGTTTGGGATGCACACCAGGTCAGGTTAAAGACTGACTTTGAAGCAATACAGAGGTAGATTTGTTTCCAGTAGGTCTGAACAGCAAGCAAGTATTAGGGAGATTCTTTGGGAACTCAAATAAGAATCACTGGAGTAAAAGTGAAGTTCTTTTTAAGGACAACCATTGAGAGAATTGGCATTTGAGGCTGAATGCAGAATGATTCTACCACCACCAACATACATTTTGTGTAAGGACCATGAAGATAAGGTTAGAGAGATAAGGGCTCATACACATTTTGTGTAAGGACCATTAAGATAAGGTTAGAGAGATAAGGGCTCATACAGAGGCATACAGTCAGTTATTTTTCCCACACTGTTTGTGAGTGGAACAGAGAAGAATGTGGCTGGCAGTAGTAGTAGTAGTAGTAGTAGTAGTAGTAGTGCAAGGTACTCTTTGCAATGCGCCATACAGTGGCTTGCAGAGTACGTATGTAGATGCATGCATGAACTCCACAAAGACTGAATGAATGAATGATTAGCACAAAGACTGAACATAGCTTTTGGATCAACTTCTCATTTTTTGCTGCACTTCTCCGCGTGCATCTGATATTGACACAGCATTGTCATAATCCTGAGAGCTGCACAATGTAATTTCCACCCATATTTTTCCAGCGGCTGTTGATTAGCTTTTGACATATCCTCTGCAGTTTTTCTAGATATAAAAAAACTGTAAGAAGGATCCTCAAATTTACACAATGTTGTCTTCTATATGAACGTATCTTATTTGACCCACTTGGTCAGTTCTGCTTTCACTGGGAGTGCTGTCAAAAATTACTTTGTAATGTTAACCCTTTTTTATATCTGCAATAATTTTTCCTTAAAATGTTCACCAAAAATAAAAATAAATTCAATTTGTATCCCTTTTGACATATAAAAAGGTACTCTCTTTGACCAACCAGTGACCTCTTCTAGAACCAGTGTTCCTTCACTACTGGATCATCTTTTGCCATAATTTCCACCAACTCTAAGAAATTGTGATGACCGCAGAAAGCAATGTTTTGCTGGGCTAAAAATACTGTAATGTCTAAAACACAATGTAAAATGTTTCTCCATTTCTTGGACTCATCATTAAATTATGCAAGTATTTTTAAACTATGCTTATAGGCACTCGTGCAGATAGTTTATATTGTACAGATTCTGATCTGGGTTTGACTGATAGATAAGCTGATTAACAAGTAAGGTTTTGTATATAATTTATAAATATTCCATACAAATTGTATGAATTACAATGAATTAAGCTGTGAAAATGATACCACTGCCACCTAGTGAACAGCTCCCATACTCGAGTGAGCATCAGAGTCTCGAAAATGCAGCAAGAGGAATGTGATTTGCATTTGATGTTCTGGTCTAGTTGTAGAATGTGTGGCCAGAACCCAATAGATTATGTGATCAAATCCTAGCTGTGTCAATTGTTTTTTTACTCTGTGTTTCAACCCAACATTCACCTCTTAATGATATGCAGATATGCAATTTGAAATACGATGACAATTTCCATCTGTCAATTCCTACTTTCTTACATTATCAATTACAATTCACACTTTTAATCTACTGCAAATTCTTTGCACAACACGCAGTGAGTTATTCAACTTTGAAATATCATAATGAATGTGATCAATAATGAACTGATGACTGTGTTATCATCAGGCTGTGATGTGAGACATACAATTTTAAATACTAAAATATTTTTAACCAATAGTTTCCTTGCAACTGTTTCAGAACGAATTCATGAGGAAAATATAAATGGTGCTTTATTTTTTATGCTACATGTAAAACATTTTCAGAAAAATTACTTCAGCAACTTTGCTTCGCTTACAAACAGTATGTTCTTTCAGCAGTGCAGCAAATGACTCAACTTTCAGTTTTCTGCCTACCTTGAATCAAACCTAGATGTTGACATGATTCTCTGTGAGGAGTATGCCGTAAAGAGTCCATGACGAAGAAGTGTTGCATATGTGCTATGCTTCACAGGAAAAATTCAATAATACAAGCCAAACATGCACATCACATGTATTTTTTCTTATTTTTTTCTCTTATTTGTGCCACCTCAGACAGCCTCCAACACATGTTGAAACACACACACGATTCACATACAATATTTGTGTTGGTTGTAAACATATTACATACATCATGATGTTCTCCCATTATTGCCATGAGATGCCACTCCAAACGCAACTGGATGTGGGAATACACAACATTAACGCCTCCAAACAACTTTCTAGCCGTGCGTTGCCTATGTCACATAATATATATGAAAGTGATGATATTCATTTACTTAACATTATTCTCTGAAATCTATTCATAACTCTATGCAATGGACCACAATCAAAATACGCTGTACCACACAAGTCATCTGGCTGTAGATTTTTAATGCTACCCATGTGAAGCTGGGCCAAGTTGATGGTGTAATTGTGTCTAGAAGAGCACTGGTTAATATTTTACAGTTTTTAAGTCACATGCAACATCTTACAAAAAATCCTTAAAATTCTCACCACACCTAATAACAAATTCCATGGCCTGGTCATAGGTAAATATGGTCTTGTATGTTAATGCAAGGGTGTACTGAAAGGTAACGCCTCTGAACTTTTTATGTAAAAACTCTCAAAGTTTTTTTTAAACAAAGCACACTTTGTTAGCAGTCTACTCCTTTATTCTTCATTTCCACAAATTTATTTCTGAACGTAGTCACCCTGTCGATGAACATATTTCCCCAGAGAGAGACCTGATTCCTGATACTGTCACTGCAGGGCATTTTATTTCTTGAAAAAGCCACAAACTCACCTCTGCTTGGATCACCTCATTGCCATCACAGCGAAGTCTTCAAAGCTGTTCTTTAAGTTTTGGAAACAAATTAAAATCAAGTGGGACCAAGTCACGACTTCACAGAGGAGGATTGATGACAGTGAACACACAGCACTGGGTTGCTGCAGATATTGCAGTGCTCATGTGTGATCTGGCACTGTCATGCTGAAGGAGAGGGTGATGCATATGTGGACAAACTCTTCTGCAGTTAGAAACTCAATTACAGCATGCGGTCTGTCACACATTGACGTAGTTGTTTTACACACCACCATTTTACACACTACAATTTGAAGCATGGCGATGGACTTCAGTTTCCATAAACATGATACGTAATACCTCAACCAATACAGAGAATGGATTAAAAAATTCGGAGGCATTAATTTTCAGCAAGCCTTCGTATTTTGCATATATATGGTTTTGTGCCTACATATTTTGGCCTTTTTTATGTAGCCAACATACAGAAGTAAAATGCCATTCTTCATATTTTTGTAGAAGTTATTACACAATTGCTTATGATATCTTTGAAAAAAAAGGCACTATTTAAATTTTTAAGGATGATCAACATTCTACCTGTGCAGTTACTACATTGTACTGCTGAAACCTACTGGTTTTTGTGTTTTATTCATTGAAGAAACAGATAAAAACACTTACTGTTTATTGCAATTCGTATAGCTGCAGAAGATACTACAAAATTCAGCACCATTGCTGTCGCAATTAACTAAACATCAACATTTACATTTACTTTTTCAGTCCTTAATCAATTTTTGTTTTTTATTCAGTTGTGCAAATCCTCCACTCATTTGGTTGTTGCTGATTGAATTCTTGTTTTCAAGTTGGGATATATACATGTCAAATTCGTCTTTCTTCTTGGCATTTTTGGCTGATAAAAGTTTATCACACTAGATAGGGAAAATTGAAATGTTGGATGGTGCCAGATTTTTATCCTGGTACTTCTGAGCTTGGCCGCAATGCATTGGCAAACACACTTTTCCTTCCACTTAGTGCAGTCAGGTCGTCAAACAAAACTTGTAAACAAAGCCACTCAATTATTTTAAATGAGTCTAAATGTAGTCCTTGATCTAACATATTAAGATCCATGGAATCCTCTTGTTCCACCTTGTAGCCAAGGATCCAGTGACGTGGACAGTGCAGTGACTGGAATCCAATCATCTGGTTGGTCCATCTCAACAAGGCAAAATCTGTACTGCATGGTAGCAAACTACGCCATGTAATGAGGAAAGGAAGTGACTTTTTTTTTTACAGTTGATCAGGTTTAGGAAAAGAGGAAACATATGCCTGTGATGTTCTGCCCAATGCATGGATCAGACCAAATTATATGATTCCAGACCTCAACATCAACGAATGGACTGAAATGTGTTAATACATACTTCAAAATGCATAAAGATATCTCTGATGAACCTCTCCTGTTAATTCTTTTTGCGATATTCCCTAGTAACAGCGACCAACAATAAAGTCATTTGTCGCAGTTTGCTGCAGCTGCAGCTGCAGCCTGCTACCAATACTTCCTCTAGGGCCTGAACAGAAACAATCCACACACACACACACACACACACACACACACACACACAGGACTGTTTACTATCAAACCTTCAACAGCCACCATGGTACTGCATTGTACCTATGTCACCACCATATGCATACGCTTTGTGGCAAATGGCACTGCTATCATGGCACTGCTATCGTAGCACTACCTTGCTTCAACAAGCTTTGTGTTACTGCCAGTAATGAGCATTTAGGTCCCATCCTCAGTGCTCTGCAGTCAGTTCACATTTCAGGTTTTACATCAACTGGACTGCCTTTGTTGAGGGCACTCTACACTGTGTCTGTCCTCCATGCTGGCCGCACCTAGTGGTCCATCAATCTGAATCTACTGCACTGAGCCAACCGAGGAGCACCTCACCACTGTGATCAAATATCAGGCCATTGGGGGAGTGCATCCTCTGCTCACTGCTTTGTGGGACTTTGTTTCCGACTTGCCTTTGAGACCACTGTCATGGGACACTACTACCATGGACTTCACCCATAAACAAACATTCTAATGCAAAGTCAGGTCAGTGATTACCTGATAGTACATTCCAGTACTTCAGTGATTAACTATCAGACTAATTTGAGTATTGCAGACTTATGTTACAAGGTACTATTATTGTATTTTGTTTATGAGTTTCAATAAAGCTGCACTGTTATTGGCTACCCAGGCACATCAATTATAGTGCATTATTCCCCTTGGGCACAAACGCTACAATGGTGATCAGGAACATCATTTAAACCATCCTTGCCCCATACTACGATCACAGTTTGCAAAGTTTAGTCACAGTCCGTAGCACAAGGGTTCAAAGACTCACCATTTTCGTCTCCACCACAATAGCAGTAAGGATATTTACTATCAAAAACAGTGTTGATCACAATTTACTTATTACAGTGACCGGTTTTGACCACTACTGTGGTCATCTTCAGACCAATGCATAAGAACCTCCTCCTGGTGGTAAATCACTACTAATTTGTAACATATTGATCACTGTTCACTCCCACAATGTATTCAAAAGTAATAAGGATATTTAACTAAGGAGTATATCCCTACAATGACTAGCATCCAGACTGTCAGCCTTTCTTGTTTGCACAGAGTAGCCATCCATCCCTGTGATCCACTTTGGACTGCTGCTGATATTTTTTTGCTGTATGCACATGCTCTTAACACCCACTGCCTCTCTTCAGTATGGTACCACAGACCTCTGATGTCTTAGTGCAGCTTCTGCTTCACTCACAGCACCTAAATCGAGACTCCGAGCTTCTCTTACAGAAATTAACCCACATGGCTGCTACTCCTACCCAAGTGTTGACAATGCAGCCACTACTCCTTCAGGAACTCACGATGGGTTAGAACCATAGCCTTTGTACCTCATGTGGTTGGAAAACTACTCACAGTCTCTGCAATTCATTATGCCACTTACCAACAAGTTTCTTTCCTCATTTATCCTGATGCTCACACCTATCACATTCTTCAGTCAATTAACCATGGTACAGTCCTGGTTACTGTGTGCTATGTTCACCTGTGGGACCAATTCAATGCTTATTATGGAATTTTCATGCTCCAGCAAACACACACCATTCCGAGGAATTTCCCTCAATTCCATCTATCCTCCTCCCCACTTTCTCAGTGCTCATTTGCACAATAGACATTCTGCACCATTGTCCATGCAGCTGCTCAACACCTGACTGGTCATTTATCAACATACTCAAACCCTTCAATGCTCCCGCCGCCTCAGGGCCCCTCCCTGCCCTCGATGCACACCATCCTTCTTAGTTCCAATTAATCCATGCCCTTGTGCCGTTTCCTTTGCCTTTTCTATTCCTTCTGCAGAGTCATTTGGCAGCACTTGTCCTTTTCAGGGCAATCTTGCAGGACTCATCTGCACCTCCAAAGAGGTCACTGCCTCCGACACCATTGCACCAAGTGCCACCATCGTCACAGTCCCTACATACATGCTTCTGGTCCATCTCTCACAGGCCATCCACCTTTGATTATGCCTGTCCATGACCCATTCCTTTGGGCTCCTTTGGTACCATTCTGCTTTTATCATCCTGCTTTTTTTCCTCCTGCTCCCAGCAGTTTTTGTCCGAGCCAGACCCATCAGTCACTGCACCAAGCCGGTTGAGATACACCTCACTGCCATGCCCAAACATTGCATCCATTTGTCCACTGCTCACCATTTCATGGAAATTTGTCTCCAATTCACTCATCTTTGATCTCACCCTCATGGGGCACTATCACCATGCATTTTATCCATATATGAGTATTCCAGCGGAACGTCAATGATTACACACTAGAACTTTCCAGTACTTCAGTGATTTATCAGACTGAACTGAGTAGTGCAGACTCACATTCCAGGAAACTGTCATTGTATTTTTTTATTAGACTCAATAAAATTCCATTGTTACTGGCTACCTGGACCCATCAGTCATGAACACTACACTTTCATGCCAAGAACACACGAAAGCATTGTTACTGCCAGTATTATGTATTGCCAGCTTGTGAGAAGAGTACTGCCAATAATAAAATACACAAGAATGATTTGACTGTTGATAGGAGACTACCTGCTGAAAGTCAATGCACAAAATCACAATATTGCCTACTAGGTTCTTTTTCCCCTCCTCTCTCTGGAATCAGTAGCAAGCATTTTGTAGGTTGCATCTGCACCTGCACTTTCCATTTTAGATTTTTTGCTTTCTTCAGCAGAATCTGCAATAACCACCTGCATGAAAAGTCTACTGCAATATGAATATGCATCTACCATTGGCACACCAAATTTTAGTTTACAATCACTTCTCAAAATATACTTTTGCTGATATATAGTTTTGGGAAATACTTCTGGAAAGAGAGATATATTTTGAACACATCAGAACTGAACTTAAATAGCAACTGATCACTTTATGCCTAGAGTAGTGATTTTCCTACACTGGAAATGATTCACAGTATTTCCTCACAAAGTCACTGTCATGGTCTAGGATTTTATGAGGCCTGTTGGGATGCCTTCCTTTTTTGCCTTCAGGAGGTCAACTGCTCCTTTATTTGTCAACCAAAATTTCATGTTGTGAGATGTAATGTGCAAAACAATACATAGTGTCCTTTGACAAAAGCCTACCTTACCCATGCCTACCTTACCCTTTTTTCTAAAAGAAAATGGTATGTCAGTGAAAAATGGCAATGAGACAAATTTTCTTCTTTTATTTATCTCTTCATATAAGCCATTTCAATCCACTGGAATGGCAAACATTGTGTCTGCTTATCAAAATAATGTGTGAAAAATTTGCAAATGAGCTGCATCTTATCACCCGCTCATAAATCTCCACATGAAAACTGACAGTGGCAGTTCTTTCTTAGAAAAGAACAAAATCCCATTGCTAATATTTTAAATGTACCAAACAAATCCTGTGATATTTGCGGCTTACATTTGAGTGAAAGTTCAGTCCATATCATTCCAGTTCTGGCTAAGTGTCACATTACTATATTAGAACTCTGTAAATATTTAACACATACAACTTTTTGACCACAGGAATTATGGGAAACATTTTTTCTATTATAAATAGCAGTTACAATTTCTTATCACACACTGCATCACGTGACATTTCTCCAGTTTTTCCTCCTCCATGTGTAAGGGCATCTACCATCCTCAATGACTCACATTTATTTTCATTTAACTTACAAATTTTAACTTCGTGTTTCCTTTCTTTATCTAAGTGTTTTTGCACTTCGCTCATTACAACAACATTTGGTGCATCCCTCATGATGCCTTCATTTACAATATTGTTCACCGCAACAAGGAATTACAATTTAACCAGGAGATGCAGGACATCAGATATCACACTATTCCAACTCTTAACTAAGTTTTGACAAAAATGTTTTTTTACAATGCTGTTCAGGTGAATGATCAGTTTAAAAATGAAGGATTCAAAAGGTCACAAACAACCATAATATGGCGTGTGGGAGCAGTTCTATAAAGTCATATTACACGTCCTGTGCTCATGTCACCATACCATTTGTGAATAACTTATAACAATATTTGAAACTGAATACCAAATTAATTCTTTCAGCAAGTGGTGAGCAATATTAAATCAGGTGAAAAAGCATCATCAAAGAAAAAGTAAATCTCCATTTTGGGTGTTATTAATGGTTTTTTCCCTCTTCTTTCCAAAAACTGCTAGTTTTTAGCTCAAAAACGATCTAGTTCATCCAATTTTATAACAAAAAAAATTTCTTCAATAAACATAGAATACGAACAGGAAACATTATACATAGCATGAAAATCTTTATTCTGGTGAGTACATATTGATAGAAATTTAAAAATGGAAAAATCTTACTGTGGGTCTTCTAAAGCAAACAATTAGGTTCATCTACCTCCACATTTAGAACATACAGAAACCTTGAGGACACACCTTTTAGCAATTTAATATATTTACTTTTGTCAACGTCAGTCAGTATGATATTTTCAAATAAACCTTCACTTATGCACATTACAGGACTCTCACAGCAATTCGTGCAAATTACAAAAACAGACACTTGACTGGGTTGACTACAGGGTACTTTACCAAGTTTTTTCTGTTAGTTGACACATTAGACGAAAGTAAAGGCATACAAACATCATTAGGATAATACCAAGTAATGTGGTACTTAAACCAACCTTTGAGTTCACAATCCTTTTGCGGTGCTCTCACAGCTTTACTGAAAATATTTAACACACTGACTGCCATATGCATAATGATGGATGTTTCATCACCAGGATAGTGGGTACATGGCATCAGGCATAATTATGGCTCTGCAGTGGCTACCAGTGGATACATGGCATCAGATGAATGGCTTTGCTGCTTCAGTGGCCTCGTGGCAGTCAAGTATTGAAGCGGTGAAAGCTGCTGTTACCAATTACTCAGCCAGCTCATTATTCAACATCATCAGATTTTAAATATCAATTACACAGTCTTTCTTCCGCTGATTTTGATGTTTGTGAATAAATTAATTAGCAATGAAAAGCCCTTTGATGTAACTCAGAATGCTGTGCAATCCAGTAACAACAAGGTAAGCACACTGTTGAATTTCTGAAGGCAGGGCATTGTGTAAAGTTAGCCCTATCTAATAAATTCCATGAAGACTTTAGGAAGCAACAGTTGACCCACATAAAATTCGTGTTTGAGTAAGCCCAGGAGACCATGCACAGTTATTCTAGGTGACACTGATCCCAGGAACCAATGTATTTTTATTTAGAACACTGAACAGGTACAAACTGGTTTCCCCTGTGCTACATTTGCAATACTGTTGTGGGGTACTTCCACCTTCTTTAAGTATTTATAATATGAAAACGTGAAGACAACAATGTTTATGATGGAGAAGAAGATAAAGAATTTCTTCCTACTTCCCTCGCCAGCATCAATTCTTTTTTATATTTCATCTGGTTTCCTTTTTATATTTCATCTGGTTTCAGTGCTTTCTGAGATATTGCCCCCTTTTATTCTTCACTACAGATCCCTTGTCTCCAATCTGTGCCAATACAGAAAAGATTCCCTATCCCTAACCAGAACACAGTCCCACATAATGTTCCTGCATTGTATGGTGTTTTCTGGCTCAATGGTTCCCTCCCCCTGCCAATGGGCTGACCATCAAATTACTCATATCTGGTTGCAACCAATCCTCTCACTATGACCTCTATCTGTTCAAATTCCATCAGTCTGCAGCCCACATCAAGTTAGCCCTGAAAAAAATATACAAATCACACTTCATTACATCTGCTCCATCTGTAACATCCTACTGATCCACAATCTCAAATTCCTGTACCTCATTTCCCAGACTGAAACCTTTTCCCTCCAGGAACTAGAGCAGCATGCAAAATACTGCCTCAAAAAACTATCAAATTTATTCATCTCATACTCCCACCTTGAACTATCACTATCCACCACTAGTAAAAAAGGCTCCCTCAAACATCCCCCTGTAACCACCAAACTCTGCCTTGCAGACAAACTACATCAGCCATACCCTTAGAAACTCACTCTCACCATCCTACAGAGACCAGAGCCTAAATAGACCTGCAACACAGCCATGAATTTCTCCTCCAAGAGCCACAATGCCTCAGAATATCAGCCCTTTAAAAGGCTCACATCTTTTGCCTTGATTCCAAATTAAAAATCATGCCAGACTTGTCAAAGACCTTTCCTCATACTGGTTCCTACGGCAGAAACACTTTTTTTGTTGCCAATTCTACTAAACAAACTCTACTCAAAATCATACTGAACCCTGTCTTATTCAATTTACTGCTCCATCCAGCTGTGATCTAATTACCCCCCACCCTCCTCCTACCCTTTCCGAATCATCCTCTAGTAACTTGGCATAGCTTCCTAATGTCAAACCTCATCTCACAATGATTCCCCTAATCTTTCAAAATATAAACCAATCTCACACTTGCAGAATGAACTGCTAATGAACTGCAAAGATTACTTGGCAGAAGAGCTGAATGTCATATGTCCAGCTACAAGCCCTGCCACAGCGACCCCATTCCAGAAATCGAGCAGGATCTCCAGTCCCTCCTCAAATCCAGAGGTCCATCCCAGAATCTTTCTCCTGGTCTATGTCTATCCTCACCCACACCACTTCCCACATTCCTATCTTGTACATAGTTCATAAAGTACTTAAATCCAACCATCCAGGATGCCACATCATTACAATGAGCCTGTCAGCCACTCAAATTGTCCTCTATGTGGTGAGTAGCAATGTATACTATGTCATTTTATTGTAGTTATCAAGTTAGCTGTTCTCCTTCACACATGACATCACAAAGTGGCAAAAAAAGGACTCCATCAGTCCCCATATATATTAATACAACAACTTTATTTGTAGAGCATTAAATAATCTACTGTTCTCCAGAAGTGTTGCTTATATTCATTTTTATATATGTATAGTATCACACAACAATAAAACAGAGCACACTACAATAAAATGTGTTTACAGTTGTTCAGTTCCACTGTGCTGGTACACAGTGATACCATGAAATAATTTTCTATCCTACTTATCAGTGTATTCTTATCACATAAAAACACTCAAAAGCATGTGAAAAACTGACAAAACTATACGTGTATGTATTTAATTAACAGCAAGAGAAAAAGACAAGGGTATGTAAGTAAGAGTTTGCAGAAGGGGTTTGTGTCACTTCATGAGAGGGTATAAACGGTAATGGAAAAATCACAGCAGGACAACTACATACTGGGCCACAAATCAGCTAATAAATGAAGCCATCATCAATCAACAGAACACACTGTGCATAGCAGGTGAAATGTTAAATAACCGAGCTTACCTAGCCTTTCTCAAGACTCAACAAAGGCAATGGAACATGCTTGCCCTTTATTCAGCACTCTTGGAGTAACTGGAGGAATCTCTACAAAGTGACTGGCAAGTCAACTTCAAAGAATTATCTTGGGGGGTACTGTATAAACTGTGTACACCTTTGGATTATTTTTCAAGCACAAATCTTCTGATGGCAAACAACAGGATGCTACAACTTTACATGCATCACATGCTGGGTATCCCTTCTGTCGCATCAACTGAAGCACTTTTTTAAAAATTTTGTTCATTTGTTAGTAACATCTCTTAATTAGGAATGAATTTTTGATCCTGCAGATGACAGTTTGCAAAAGATCATACAAACATATATAGGGAAATAAAGCTTTTCTATATAAATTGCTGAGGACAGATATTACACTGCCTTTTGTGCTTGTAACTTAATGTTTTATCAGAGAGAAGGATGCACATATAACAACATCCATAGCAAGAAATGTTAAGAGTTAGTCAGCTGCAGCCTCAATAAAATGGCATACAACCTGAACTCTTTTGATTGACGAAGGCCGACAGTGATGTCACCAAGGACACATCACAGCAGCATCGTTCTGGAATATACCAATCACCACATGCTGAAGAAAACTTTAACTTCTAATGCAATGTGTCGTGTTTCATAACTGGCACAAAACAGTGTACCTACTGTGTGGAAATTCCATCTCATAGCAGAAACAATTTACTACTTACTTACAACATGTGATACACAGTATTGTGTCATACATTACTGAAATCCCACAAAGCTTTTCAGAATTATTTTTGTAAGAAATATTCCAAAGAACTTCCCTGAAAGTGTAGTGAAAAATTTAGAAATCTTAGACTGATTTGTACCAGCAGTTGGTACTGTGTACCTGTGTCACCTATACCTACAATATTATAATTTTTGTCTATTTCTGGGAATACCCATGCTCTATTCTGTACTAGCAGGTGTATGGCAATTAACTGCAAAGGCCATTTTTATTCTCCTATCTGTCACTCATGACCTAGCACCTAATTCTACATAATTTACTAAGTGCTCCAGATCATGAAACAACTTTTTGCTATTAATCAAAAAGACTGTATGAGAATGACAGGACACACATTGATTTTTGCACCTGTTTTTACAACTACTTCCTTGAATGCAAAAACATTCACAAAAATCCAAAGCTCCTCAAACTGAACTTTTATGAAGCTGAGGTCTGTAATGACTCATTTTAATTATTTCTCAAGATAACATAACTGAGATCAAAAAATAACTGTGGATTATCCAGTAGTGTCCATAAAACAGTGAGTATGATGCAAATGTAAATGAAAAACATGTTATGATTAAGAATTTAAATGGTTTCTGAATAGTTAATACTGAAACAGATTGGATATGATAAAACATCCATCTAGAAGGAGACTAAATGGTTTAGGTCACTGCTGCTAGTAATTCTTCGTGGAATGTCTTTGGTAAAAATAAATGCCAGAGATACAATTATGTTTTCACATGGATATCTAAAGAGGTAATTTGTATTTTTGCTATTTATTGGTATTCAAAACTCTTTAGCTCCAGCTTGACTGTTAAAGACATTATAATAACAAAGCCTAGTATTTTTCTGTCCCGCGTAAATGTTTCTATGAGAAACCTTTTGTTGACTATAATAGCTTTTTCCATTTTCAAACCCCGGTGTATCAGTTCCTTACTGCGAGTACATGTTAGGACCTTTTTTGCATAAAAGATAAGAAAACATACAACTGCATTCCAATTTCAACATAACAAGCAATCTATTCCTCTCCTAAACATACTGTTGTAAAAATCCATGGATTTTTTTTGCTATATTATATAAAAATCTGAAAGTATAGTCTTACGATAAATTAAAAAGCAAATAGGAAATCAGGCCCAAGTTGCTGAAGTTGGTGGTCTTGAGTGTGTGAGGCGTGCTTTCTTGTGTGAATAAATTGTGTGCGTTTCTCTTTTTCTGATAAATGGTGTGGCTGAAAGCTTATGCATAAGTGTCTAATTCTGCATGTCTGGAACTTAACTTGTCACCTTTACAGTAATTAGCAATCTATCTTTTGCTACATTGTAAATAGCAAACATAATTAACCATGACAAAATAATAAGCAGAAAGCAGAAGAAACTGAAGAGTCAGACCCCAAGTTTTATATTTTTAAAACATTTGCTTCATCAAATGAATGATACAAATAACAAATTGAAAAAATTAAAGGAAAGTTGTACAGTACCTATTTAGAAGGAAATGTTATTCAGATGCCAAGATACAAAAACACAAGGTACAGTTAATGAATCATAAATAAAAATATACCACTTTTTTCTCATTTTCCATTTGTGATTCTGTCAGTCTTGTTCCAGTAATACTTGTTTCATTGATTAGGAATGAGATATTTCAATAATGTCAACATTCATTTCCTACTATATTTTGAATTACTGAAAATACTGAGCATTTTGTGTAGCAAAAACACTTAAACAGCAGTAAGTTCACTAACATGTTTTAAGACTATAGGGGATGCAACCTATTTATGGACCTACCTAATTATTATAAAATTTGTATCAGATTAAATTAGCACAGATGTCAACAGTCAACTGTAGAACATAAGTTCAGTGCATTAATGAATACACCACCTTTTTTATTCCTAATTTTAATCTCATAAAGAAAAAAGAGCTACAATTATTTTTGATGTCTTTTCTTGACCAATCCTTTGGTACATCGAGTTGCTGGGCAGGCAATGAACTAAAGCAGTCTCTGATATTAGGACATGGTGTCCCAGCTTTCTTTGGCTGTTCAACAAAAGACACATCAAGTTGCAGGCATGTACAATTCTTTCACCCACAGCCTTCAACAGTAAAAAGACACACAAAGCAAGCGCATCTCATGCACAAACGACTGCCAACTCCAGCATCTCGGGCCGGAATGCAACAAAACGTGGGATGCAAGCAGCAGTCTGGAGGGGGTGGGTGAGGGGATAGCATTATAGGGGTCATGAAAGAGACGAACATTGTCTGGTGGAGTGTGCTGCAGGGACTAGACTGCCAATACGTGCAGTGTCAAGAGGTTGTGGGACAGGAAGGTGCAGGGGATAAAATAAACGGGGTGGGAGATGAGAATGTGGAGGAGATGATAGGACAAAGGGGGTGGAAAATGAAGCCAGGATAATTATGGGAGCAGAGAACATTTTCTAAGGATAACTCCCATCTGTGCAACTCAGAAAAGCTGGTGGTGGAGGGAAGGATCCAGATGGCTTGGGTAGGGAAGCAGCCATTGAAATCAAGTGTTATATTCAGCTTCATGTTGTGCCACAGGGTGGTTTACCTTGCTCTTGACCACAGTCTGGTAGTGGCCGTTCATCCTGGTGAATGTAATATCTGTTCTGAAACCTAGCAAACCCAGCAACATGGTAGAAAGCTACTGCCCCATTGCCCTATTTAGGCAGTGCTACCTTAGAGAATGTTCCAGTTGATTAGGCAGGCTTCAGACCAGGGCGTAACTGCTGCGATCAAGTCATTGTCTCTCACATCTGTCATAGAGTCAGGATGCCAAATGAAGCAGAAAACATCTGTGGTGTTTGTGGATCTAACTGCCGCCTTCGACACTGTGTGGAGGGAAGGCCTTATCTACAAATTTCTCCGCATCATCCCCTGCAGAACAATGGCTAAACTGATTAACAGCATGCTAAGCAATTGGAAGTTCCAGGTAATCACTGGAAGCAACATAAATAAGGAGGGGAAGCTAAACAATGGATTCCCCCAAGGATCAGTTCTCTCACCATTACTGTTCAATCTATACCTATCTGATCTACCTGACACTTTGTCCAGAAAATTCAGCTATGTCGATGACCTGGCTCTAGCTGTACAACACCAGAAAATAAGGACAACAGAAGAGATTCTAGCCAATGACCTGTCTGTATTAGATAATTACTTCAAAATCTGGAGACTCCAACCCAGTGTGAGTTAAACAGAAGTGTGTTGCTTCCATTTAAATAATTGGTTGGCGAATGTAAAACTGGAAGTAAGTTTCAGAGGTAGAATTCTTCATCATAATTGGAACCCAAAATATTTTGATGTCATCCTGGACCGTACAATATGCTTCAAACAGCATCTTCTTAACTTGACTCAAAAGTTGAGAACTCGAAACATCATCCTCCAAAATTTAATTTTATGACATGTCTATATTAGCCATACACTAAATAAATAATCCTGGTGGACAGCTGGTTGCTAGTCATACCAATATACCGGGTGATCAAAAAGTCAGTATAAATTTGAAAACTGAATAAGTCACGGAATAATGTAGATAGAGAGGTACAAATTGACACACATGCTTGGAATGACATGGGGTTTTATTGGAATCAAAAAAATACAAAAGTTCAAAAAATGTCCAACAGATGGTGCTTCATCTGATCAGAATAGCAATAATTAGTATAACAACATAAGACAAAGCAAAGATGATGTTCTTTACAGGAAATACTCAATATGTCCACCATCATTACTCAACAATAGCTGCAGTTGAGGAATAATGTTGTGAACAGCACTGTAAAGCATGTCCGCAGTTATGGTGAGGCATTGGCGTCAATTGTTGTCTTTCAGCATCCCCAGAGATGTCGGTCGATCACGATACACTTGCGACTTCAGGTAACCCCAAAGCCAATAATCGCACGGACTGAGGTCTGGGGACATGGGAGGCCAAGCATGACGAAAGTGGCGGCTGAGCATACAATCATCATCAAACGACGCGCCATATGTCGGACATTTTGTGAAATTTGTTTTTTTTTCCTAATAAAACCCCATGTCATTCCAAGCATGTGTGTCAATTTTTACCTCTCTATCTACATTATTCCGTGGTTTATTAAGTTTTCAAATTTATACTGACTTTTTGATCACCCGGTAAAATGCTGTGCAATGATTGCAGCAAAGCTGGTAAATAACATAGCTGCTTTCACGGGTGGTCCAGCTCCTGATGGGATAAGATAAACATCTGACAGGACTGGAACAGGTATTTTTGTGTATCTGTGCATGTTTATGTGTGTCTTTACAATTTTTAAAGCATCTTTATGTGTCTTTTCACTTATCCAGCTCCTCTCAAAACTAATAACATCCATTTTGTCCATTTCTGCATCAATCCCATTTCCTCTACATAATTCCTGCCACAATTGACCCTTGTGCAACCTCAGGAAGGTACCCCTTTCCCTGGCTAAAACCCAGTCCCACATCCTAAACCATGAAGTCCCCCCAAATGGCCTATCTGTAAAGATTTCTTTCTCTGGATCCCATCCCTTCTTTCACAATGACCTATACCTTTTCAGATTCTGCCAATCCTTGGCCCTCATAAACCTGGTACTGCAAAAACACATCTCCATGGCACAGGCATCCCAGAACCGCTTCTGCTCCCTCCCCAAGATACTACTACTATGCAATCCCTACTCCATACATAACATCTCTGAAACTGTATACCTTGCTCTCCAGCACTTGAATCAGCATTCCCGACACCACTTCCATAAGTCATCCAACCTGCTGACATCCTACTACCACCTTGGGGCACCACTATCTAACTCCTATCATACCCACAGTGTCCCTCCTCATCCACCCCTCATACCAGCTAAATCCTGCCAAGCTGACGTTTTCAGCTTGCCACGTCCTCCAAAACTACCAACTCTTCACCAAATCGAGAGCCAAAACATTCCTGTAATGCTGTTGTTAATCTTTCCACCAAAACCTTCAGTCCCATAGAAGTTTCAGTCCTATCCAAAGGCATCACCTCATCTTCAGCCCTTCATCCAAATTTAACCATGCTGGACCTGTCAAAGATCTACTCCCCTTCCAGTCCCTCAGTGATCTCCTCCCTGCCCCCCACCCCCCTCCCGCCGCCCACCCGCAGGCCACCTTCCAGGAATTCCTTACCTCAAACTTAGCCTCACCAACCTTCCCCACATCCCTTCCTCAGAACACAAATCTTTCAGTAAAAGAAAGAACAGCCATACACAACCTCAAAACAAATCCTGACCTAGTCATCCTACCTGCAGACAAATGTTCCACCACTGTTGTTATGAATCACAGTGACTACCTGGCAGAAGTCCTCTGCCAATTATCTGACTGCTCTGCCTATTAACTCTGCCAAAGTGAACCCATCCCAGAAATCCAACACAAACTCTAATCCCTGCTTAAGGCCTTACGTCCTTCCCAGAACATCTCCCCTGAATCCATTTACCTGCTCAATCCTATGACACCCTGCACACCCCACCTTCTACATGCTCCCCAAAATTCACAAACCCTACAATCCCAGACTCCCCATTGCAGATGGTTCTTGTGCTTCCATTGAAAGAATTTTGGCTCTCATTGACCAAAACCTCCAACCAACTGCCCGCAATAAAGCCTCCCATATCAAAGACACCAACCACTTACTCCCTGACTCTCCACCTGCACCACTCACACACTCCTTTACCCCCTGGATTCCTGGTCATCACTGTTGATGCCACCTACCTATACATCAATGTCCCCCATAACCATGGTCTTACCACTATTGAACACTACCTTTCCCAATGTCCTTCGGACTCCAAACCCACTACCTCATGCATCTTACTAACTTTATTCTAACCCGCAACTGCTTCTCATTTGAAGGGAAGATACACAAAAAATGTGTGGCACAGCCATGGGCACCCTCTTATCCCAACATTTTTATAGGCCATCCAGAGGACACCTTCCTAGCCTCCCAAAACATCAAACCCCTTGTCTGGTTCAGGTTCATTGATGATATTTTCACAAAGTGGACTCAGAGCCAAGGCCCCCTATCTTCATTCCTCTGCAATCTCAACACCTTCTCCCCCATCCGCTTCATGTGGTCCTCCTCAACCCAGTTTGCCACCTTTCTACATGCTGACCACGTCCTTTCTGATTGCTCCAATCATACCTCTGTCCACATTAAACCAACCAACAACCAACAGTACATGTATTTTCACAGCTGTCATCCCTTTCACACCAAAAAATCCCTCCCATATAGTATGGCCACCCAGGGATGGTGTATCTGCAGTGAAAAACATTCCCTTGCGCAATATGCTGAGGGTCCCACCAAGACCTTTACAGACACTATGCCCCAAATCTAGTCCACAAACAGATCTCTTGTGCCTGTTCCCCTCACACCCCCAATCCTCCCATCACCCCCAAGAACCAGCCCCTTCATCACCCAGTACCATCCCAGACTGGAACAACCGAACCACATTCTTCGCCAGGGCTTTGATTACCTATCATCATGCCCTGAAATGAGGGACATCCTACCCAAGATACATCCCCCCTCGCCCACCCATTGTCCACAACATCCTAGTTTATACCTACGCCACTCCCAATCCCAAACCCTTGCCCCAAGGATAATACCCCTGTAGAAGACCCACGTGCAAAACATGCCCAATTCACCCATCCAGCACTTTCTATTCCAGGTCTGTAACAGGTTTATCCTACCCCACCTGGGGGCTGGTGCCACCTGTGAAAGCAGCTATGTCATTTCTATTGCAATCATTATACAGCATTTTATATTGGTATGACTACCAACCAGCTGTCCACAAGGATAAATGGCCATGCTAAACAGTGGTCAAGAGCAAAGTAGAAAACCCTGTGGCACAACATACAACTGCACATAACACACTTGATTTCAATGGCTGCTTCACTACCCGAGCCATTCGGATCCTTGCCCCCACTACCAACTTTTCTGAACTGTGCAGATGGGAGTTACCCTTACAACACATTCTCCGCTACCATACATATTCCAGCCTCAAACTATGGTAACATACTGTCCCCACACCCTCCACCCATTCTTCCCTATAATCTCCTCCTCATTATCATCTCTCACCCTGTTTATTTGCATCCCTCTGCAAAATGCATCTGCCTATCTTTCCCCACTCCTCTCCTTTTTTTGCTCTTTTTTTACCCACTTCCCTGTCCCACAACCATCCGACACTGTGCGTGTTGGCAGTCTAAAAAGTCCCTGCACACTCCACCAGACAGCATAAGTCTCTCTCCCACCTGTACACTACGATCCCTTCTCCTTCCCTGCCCCCTCCAGATTGCTGCTTGCATCCCACATGATGTTGCATTCTGGTCCAAGATGCTGGAGTTGCTGGTCATAAAGGCTGCACTCAAAAGCTGTACATGACTGTCTTTCAATTGTGCCTGTCTGCAACTTGATGTGTTTTCTTTAAGGTAAGTAGCAATTGTCTTTTTCTACAATGTTGATATTCCATTGTTTGATTGTTCAACAAAAGAGTATCTTACACGCTGTATTGACACAGTAACTTTGCTCAGCCATCTTCCATATTCGCACCACCACAAGGATCAGAATATATGTTATCATCAGACTAGATCGAAAGTCACAATAATTGGGTGAGTAAATCATAAGCAAATTTCATAGCTTGCTGTGGCTGCAGGTGCGGGTGTTTGGGTGTCCATGTGGTTGTCTGTGAATGTGCGTACTACTCTCAGAAAAAGAGATGGTACTCAAAAAAGGTGGTGTGAATGCATGCTACACACATGAATCCTCTGTACGTGAATGATTGCCATTCCCTTATTGTACATACTATTTTAATTTTGTATCTAAAAACAAAGATGATGTGACTTACCAAACACAAGCACTGGCAGGTCGATAGACACACAAACAAACACCAACATACACACAAAATTCTAGCTTTCGCAACCACCGGTTGCTTCGTCAGGAAAGAGGGCTTGGCTTGTGTCTGTATATGTGTGGATGGATATGTGTGTGTGTGCGCGAGTGTATACCCGTCCTTTTTTCCCCCTAAGGTAAGTCTTTCCGCTCCCGGGACTGGAATGACTCCTTACCCTCTCCCTTAAAACCCACATCCTTTCGTCTTTCCCTCTCCTTCCCTCTTTCCTGACGAAGCAACCGGTGGTTGCGAAAGCTAGAATTTTGTGTGTATGTTTGTGTTTGTTTGTGTGTCTATCGACCTGCCAGCGCTTTCATTTGGTAAGTCACATCATCTTTGTTTTTAGATATATTTTTCCCACATGGAATGTTTCCCTCTATTATATTAATATCATTAATTTGAACCCAACAATTACGTTTGTTATTGTCACTGTTGCATTTCGAAATCTTTCCTGTTGTCTTATTTTCTCTTTCTGTTTTTGCCACTAGTTTCACTTTGTATTCACCTTCTCCTTTTTACCGTAATCTGCTATACAACTTTATCCCGCCTATATATACTCAATAATACGTAACCCACTTCCAAACCATAACCAAAAAAATTTTTTTGCCGCTTTCAACACTACCGCTGCTATAAAATCCACCGTTTCTAGTTCACAAACAGTTCCTTTCACCTTTTAAACAACCATTTCGGCTATTTCTAATAACTTGCACTTTATTTCCATTGCCCTTTTTCCCACATCACTGATAATTTTTAGCCGCTTCCCACAGGTTTTAACGTCATTATTTCTTCGTCAGACTATTGTTAGCCTCATTTTCATAATCTGCTACCACAAAACCACTCCTTTTAATACATTACACGCAGTTTTTTTTCGAAATTTTCCCGAATTTCTCCGTCCTTTAACGTGTTTTGGCGGCAACACAACCACCTAACCTTTGTGCACATCGTTGTCTACCAACCCAAGTCCAACATAGCCCAGCTGTAACCAACACCTTTTCGCCTTTTTCACACCAGATCTCCAGTTACTTTCCAGTTCACCTTTATCTCTCCCCATATATTTTTATTTTCATTTTCATTTCAGCCTCATGTTACACTTTCCACCTTCTAATACCATGTCACCCTCACAACACCCCCACAACGACCCCATTAAGTTTTATTTACATTCCCTCCGCAAACATGCCTTCGCCCTAGCCAGATTACGCTCCCATATTCTATTTTCTCAGGCTTGTCTAACATTTGGCATTACCCCCAAAGGCCTCACACTTAAAGTTCCCATCTCTGGCTGCAACCCTTCTTTCCATCAGTCCCTATACCAGTTCCAAACTGAGCAATACATTGCCCTCAGCCACCTAATCCTTCACCTACACATCAACTTAGCCAATGAACACACCCGTCAACTCCTATCCTTAATAAAAGTCCTTAATCTTTCCTCCCCCACATCCACACCGGTTGTTCAGAGCATCCTCCTACAGGCCAACCGCAAATTAGAACAGCATGCCACCCTCCACCTCAAAAAACTGTCCACTCTCCTGGTTTCCCACCTCCGGAAAGGCAACTCACTCACCCTTCACAACCTTTCCAGCAAACCTCAACCTCCTCTCATTGCACACAAGCCCAGTCTCTCCCATCTACTCAATCTCCCACTTCCAGCTCCACTTCCTCCAAAACCTCAAAATTCCAATCAACACAATCTGGAACCACAACACCCTAATTCAGTAGTTAACCTTTCCTCCAAACCTCTCTCCCAATCCGAAACCTCTGTCCCATCCAAAGGCCTCACCTTCAGCCCCACTCCCAGATTCAACCAAACAGCCCTCGTCAAAGATTTAGTGGCTTGTGTCTGTATATGTGTGGATGGATATGTGTGTGTGTGTGTGCGCGCGCGAGTGTATACCCGTTCTTTTTTCCCCCTAAGGTAAGTCTTTCTGCTCCCAGGATTGGAATGACTCCTCACCCTCTCCCTTAAAACCCACATCCTTTCGTCTTTCCCTCTCCTTCCCTCTTTCCTGACGAAGCAACCAGTGGTTGCGAAAACTAGAATTTTGTGTGTATGTTTGTGTTTGTTTGTGTGTCTATCGACCTGCCAGCGCTTTCGTTTGGTAAGTCACATCATCTTTGTTTTTAGATATATTTTTCCCACGTGGAATGTTTCCCTCTATTATATTAATACTATTTTAATTTTATATCTAAAAGGAAAGATGATGAAACTTACCAAACAAAAGCGCTGGCAGGTCGATAGACACACAAACAAACACAAACATACACACAAAATTCAAGCTTTCGCAACAAACTGTTGCCTCATCAGGAAAGAGGGGAAGGAGAGGGAAAGACGAAAGGATGTGGGTTTTAAGGGAGAGGGTAAGGAGTCATTCCAATCCCGGGAGCGGAAAGACTTACCTTAGGGGGAAAAAAGGACGGGTATACACTCGCACACACACACATATCCATCCACACATACACAGACACAAGCAGACATTGTTAAGGCCTTAACAATGTCTGCTTGTGTCTGTGTATGTGTGGATGGATATGTGTGTGTGTGCGCGAGTGTATACCCGTCCTTTTTTCCCCCTAAGGTAAGTCTTTCCGCTCCCGGGATTGGAATGACTCCTTACCCTCTCCCTTAAAACCCACATCCTTTCGTCTTTCCCTCTCCTTCCCCTCTTTCCTGATGAGGCAACAGTTTGTTGCGAAAGCTTGAATTTTGTGTGTATGTTTGTGTTTGTTTGTGTGTCTATCGACCTGCCAGCGCTTTTGTTTGGTAAGTTTCATCATCTTTCCTTTTAGATATATTTTTCCCGCGTGGAATGTTTCCCTCTATTCTATTTTAATTTTGTTTACTTTACTCTATTGACTTTCAGTTCTCAATTGCTTTCGTAACTATTGTAATCAGTTTGCTTGATATTTCTATTGTGCTCAATTTCATGCACTCTATTTAATCAAATCCAGCTTCTGAAACATTTCTTTTATTTGATCTTAACTCAGTTGTCTTCCCCTTAACATAGTTTCATCAAATAGTTACACTTATAACACAGTAACTATCATGACTTAAAAAATTTACACTACATACTCATCACAGTGTTACCTAACACAAAAAAAATGCACGCATCAGTGATACAACCATAAAATACCTCTGTATTTATAACTTGCTGTAAGAAGACTTAGTTACCTGCATTGAAACAATTTACTGTTTGTGCAGTGTTTTAATTTATGCTTATAATCATCCAAGTTAGTTTATCTTGATATACTTTACAAGTGTTCCTGTACTTTATATCTGTAACTACTCTTTAAAAATTAGTAATGACAAGTTTCTACAATATATCTGGAATGAATACTCAAACATTATATATATTTTTTCAAGCTCACCTGTTTCATCACCAATAGCCCACACAAGCAAGTCAACACATGCAGCATTTGCCATTACGTTCACTTCAAATTTGTTAACTGTTGCAAATTTGCTTTCTTTGTCCTCTTGTTCACTGGCATCATGGTGACGTGATTGCAATTCTGTCTGGCCTGAGAGAAATAATCCTTTCACAAATTCCTGGACATCACGTGTGAAAGGACTTGGCAAATCTGTAAGTGAAGAGAGGATTTGGAAGCCTTTATTTATGCAGAAACCAATAATTAATTATTTCTGTTAAATTACTGAATCAAGGTGAATTTTCAACATAGGCTGTGTATTTATTCATGCCTTTCCTTGGTCTAAATATATGTACAATCAAATTGGAAGAATGTTGCCTTCATACCATAATTTTTTTGTGGTGATGCCACTGACTACGAAGATGTTCATCATACTCAATAAATTCAATTTTAAATTTTACAATTGCAAGAAAGAATATACAGGTAAAAAAATCTCATTCAACAGGCTGATGACACTGTAAACTGCAACTTGGTCATATATTAGTAAACAGCATCTGACTGGCAGTAATGTCTTCTTACATAATACTGAAAGAATTTTAAACACGGGTGCGAAACAGCAATGTGATGTAACAAGGCCAATACTTCTGAAGAAGATATTTTTACAAGTATTGAAACCTAGGTCAAGGGCTAATAAAATTTTATTTGCAACTGATTGGCTGATTTTTCAACCTCTTCATAGTGAAAGAACTACTAAAACAGAGGATTACATTATGAATTTTATACTTTCAGGAGGTGCGTAACCCCAATACAGTAATGTCCTGGCCTCATTTATAAATAAATCTTTAAAAAATTACTATGGTACACTTTTTGATCAATATAAGGTACCAACAGATATCCAAAAATTATTTCCCAGTTTGAACATCTCATTCCTGCCACCATCATTTTTATGAATAACAACTATTATTACACACACCACTAAATAAACGAGGGTAGTACAGTAATAATCTGCAATAAAAATGCCTGTGATTACACAATACTATCATTGGTGAAGACAGTAGAATGGCAGGCTGACAGTTGTTTCACATATGCAAGATACAGCAGAAAACCTCACCTTGTGACTGTTCCTGACCACACACCTACACTATTTTATTTCATTGTGGCTTGATTTGACATTTTAATTTTTTTGAGGTTTCATTAATGTGAATATTTTTGTCACTGTGTTCAACCAAATATATTGATAGCAACTCAGATGTTACAGCAAACAGGGATGTGACTTGAGAAGATATTCTTTATATTCCTGGTGGCACCTGGAACTGCAGATATTGTGGCCATGGGTAGCAGGCAGCCAAAGGTAGAAGATAAAAATGCAATTTTCAGAATACACCAGTCTCAAGAGATAATGTACATTTTGACATGGTAATCCCAAGTAATAGATTGTATTTTCATGATGACAAATTTAAACTCCTACCGAATTTTACAAAAAAGGACAGAGGCAGCATTGTATTAATGGACTATGCAGCTGTGGGGTGGCTTGTGCACCTCAGTTGTTACAGATGGCCATACCAGAGGTACACAGAGGGGCCAGGCTTACATATGGTTCTTGGGATGACATCAGATTTGTCAGTGGGTACAAGGACAACAGCCTGCACAATTGACCTACTCTTGTTACACAATTATGCTGTGTGAAAAAAAAACAATGACAGTGTCTGCTCCAAACATGCCTTTCTATTCTTCAAGAAATGTGAACTTTGTGGTTAGGTTTTTACTGCTCGTAGATATTCAACAGCAAAATATTGTAGCAGTCTCTGGATGTTCACCTGAAAGCTATTAATGAGGCTTATCAAAAGTTAAACAATAGTGCTCTGGCCATTTTAAATGTGTATATGGGGGGTTGTGGACAGTGAAAGTAAGAGACTGTGAAACTCAATTGTGCATCTGTCGGGTAGGATTATTTAAAGTAGTCAGTGTTGTACTTCCATACTCCAGTTTTCAGCCAGTATCACAATGCAGAACATAACGGCTACATACGGTACTGATAGATTGCTGTGTAAGTGTTTTTAGTTGTGCCTGTTTGCAACTTAATGTGTTGTCTTTATGGCAAGTAGCAATCTATCTTTTCCTTACATTGTTGATATTCCAATCTGGAGTTCCTATTGTTTAATTGTAGTACTCAGTCAAACTGTTTTTGGAAATCAAGAAATATTGCAATGTAAACATCAAGATCTTGTTCATCCAAGAACACCAGCATTTCTTTTGTCAGCAGTTTCTTAGCAAGTGCCAGTATAGTCTGAAAATACCATCACAGTCCGTCACAGATCCATGGCTTTCAGGATGTCTTGTGAGGAAATCACAGTTTGGCATAGTGAACATTCTCTTTAAGATACCTCATTATGTCTGAGCTTAGAATATATTTCAAAATACCTGCTATAAATCTGCAACATAAAGAATTACTATTTCAAACACTGGAAAAACCAGGATGGAATATAACAATATCATGAGAAGGAAAGTTACTACTGACCATACAGGGGAGATGCTGAGTCGCAGATAGGCACAACAAAAAGACTTTTGTTGTGCCTATCTGCAACTCAGCATCTCTGTTATACAGTGAATAGCAACTTTCCTTCTCATAATATTGTTACAATTACTATTTCCATATTTCTGCAAAAGCCAGTGCACAGTGCAACAGTTATTCTATAATATTAAGACACCCAAATGAAACTGTTACTATGAATTTCAAACAAATCATACAAGAAAATGTAATCTAAGCAACTGTACAAAATTAAATAATGTGTAATGACATTGGGAACCCAAAAACAACGAAACTAATGCACTTAACCTATCAATACCTCACATGAGAAGTCATCAAAGGTTATTAGGAGCATCTTAATATAGACAAATACAACCATATCTTCATGTGGGCAAATCAGGTATTATGAAGGCCTTGTCTACTGACTATCTTGGAATTTGATAAGAAAATAGAAATTACTGGCATTAAGCTTATGAGGACTTCTAAAGTGAGCTATTAAAAAGTTCATCAAAACAGATTTGAAGCATTAGAATAATTCACAATTAACCTTACCTTTCTGGTACTGTAGCAGCTCACGCAACAATGTAACAATGACAAGGTTTATAGTCTCACTGAAAGATTTGTATGGGAATATCTTGATATGACCAGAACAATAAACTTCAAGAGCTTGTTCATCCAAGAACACCAGCATTTCTTTTGTCAGCAGTTTCTTAGCAAGTGCCAGGATTGTCTGCAAATACAATCATGATATATTACATGGAAAACAACTACGTTACACATTAAGTTACCCAGAGACAGAAAATACTGAGCAATCACGTTTCAGTTTATATAACTTCTGGTATAAAATTTAATGAAAATATTATTACTGCAAATAATTTCTGAATGCCATCAGCAACATTCTTCTGAAGAGTGTACTGCCTACTAGGCTTTACTCTCATTATATGTATTCTCCTAAATTCTCTGAGAAGAAACCTGTGGCTCAAGTAGTACAGGCTATCACATTTCTCAAGAAGCATCTATTTTGGATGCAGTAAAATGGACACACACAATGAAATTTTCATATTTTGAATTGCAAAATGAAATGTCAGCGGTAATAATGTCAGGTGATGGAACCCATGTGGCCCAGTTGGTGCCACAGGCAATTGTTTCACAGTCAGCAAGTTACAGAATATACTGAGAAATAAGGCACTGGCTATTTAGAGATTACTTAGTTTTTCTGTGTTTATTCAATGCCTGGTACTGATGGTGACAAACAAGACAATATACAGACAAAACACAAAACTGTAAAAACACACACTAAACTTTTTTCATAGCTTAAATAGAGGGCTGATCCTTACATTTACCGGCGTCCATTCATAAAAATATGAGATTTGCTCCATTTCACTATGTTGTCGGAAAAAATGAATGTCACTAGCATAACAACTCACGAATCTTATTGCCGGATTAGAAAGCAATCTTTGAGGAGACTATGTCATATAAAAACATGGATGAGAGATACATCATTACAGATGTGTGGCTGGAAGGCAAAACATTATGGCTGAGTCATTGCTTTCACCATTTATAGCATTTAGTCTTCCTCTCATTGGCGTGTGACCTTCTGCCTCAACAGTGAGGTAGTAGCCAGTTACGTAATGATAACTTGATCTACTGCCATTGTTGCTGGCCTCCTTGGTTGCTAAAACAGCTTGACCCTCCTCTCCCACTCACGTTTCAACTCCTTCCCTTGCTTTTGCTGTAGATGAAATGAGTGCAGTATGTTCTACACCATTAACCAATACCTCTATGTCAACTTGTTTAGGACCTTGAACAGAACTAAGAGAATCAAAGTAGGTATGGAACTTCTCATCACTGCCACACGTAATCTATTCCAGTGTGGACAGGGTCAAAGACAACTTTGTGATCAGGGAAGTCTCTCCATTTTGACTCATATGTACACATAGTAGTAAAATTGCGGTGCTTGTCCAAAATATGATAAAATATAGATCCAAAACACATTTTGTGTGGTTTCTTTTCAAAAATTGGCTAAATTTAAAACATTGTTTCTCCTAAAACATACTTTTGCATGAATCTGATAGCGTCTCATTTCTTGTAGATAATTATTGGCAAATTACTCCACAGGTAGGTCAACAACTGTATGGTGTGCAAATGTGTGTATTTTGAATGCAATCTGCATCACATGGAAATGCTGTCTAATGTAAAGTGATGGTTCACCAGCATCAATAATTGAAGGGCTGGAAGTGAGATTGACCCTAAATTCCGCCTGTGGGTAATTCTCTCATTCAGTATCTCCAAGAAGATGAAAGATCAATACACCATGCATTAACAGTCATACAAAAACTGTAGCAAAATGAAACTGCTCGCCAAGTGTTACGTACAAAGCATTTTAAAATATCAAGCACTAGGTGAATCCCAATTCCAAAATCTTAGAGGTGAAAAGCGTGAGGGTAATGTGACTATTCAAGGTTTTCAAAAAAAATGGCTCTGAGCACTATGGGACTCAACTGCTGAGGTCATTAGTCCCCAAGAACTTAGAACTAGTTAAACGTAACTAACCTAAGGACATCACAAACATCCATGCCCGAGGCAGGATTCGAACCTGCGACCGTAGCAGTCTTGCGGTTCCAGACTGCAGCGCCTTTAACCGCACGGCCACTTCGGCCGGCTCAAGGTTTTCCCGGTGGATCTGGTGCACATACAGCACAACCACATGAAGATATGGTACTGTTGCTTTGAAAAGATATGGTAGGACTTACACAATATTGCCCAGTGGCAAACCTGAGGAGTGTATTTCCAAAAGAGGAAAGGTCACAGATTTTTATGTGGAAAACTAAAAGCCAGATCTTAATGCTCACTTCCTCAGTCACCTGACTATCATACAGTTGATGTATGTCTGCTGCAAGGCTATAAGATGAACTAAAAACTGATGAAAGGTCCTTGTACTAAGGAAAAAGAGAGAGAGAGAGAGAGAGAGAGAGAGAGAGAGAGAGAGAGAGAGAGAGATCCCTGGAAACCCTGCACCTGAAACTGTTAAAGGATATTACGTCTCCAAGTAATATTAGAAGGCCCTCTCCAGGTAAAAGAAAATACCTGTTTATGTGATGCCTCAATAGGGGAAACTTATTTGTATGCTAAACAGAAGCAGAGTCTGGTTACTAAAACAATATATTTTGTGAACTCACTGAAATTAAATAGGAGCTGTCTGGATTTTTAAGATCCAGAGATAAGACAGTGGTTGAATAAAGCATGTTTGGTCCTTATCAGGCTTAAAGAGTGAAATGAAAATAGCTCCCTTCCACGAATCAGCAAATTATTCCATGTTCTACACGACATTATAAACGTTAAGAAGTATTTCCCAACTTTTGGATGTGAGGTACCACAACAAGCTGTAATGGATTTTGTGAGAAACTGAGGCCAGACAATGCTGTATCTAGCTTCTGTATGGCAATGGCAGATCTGATATTGGCAGGCATGAAGTACAAACTATTCCTCTCAGAAACTGCTTGGTAGCTGGCTGTGGCAGTGATTCACGTGAATGCTCCACCGTGGTCTTGGCAATATCTCATTAGTTGGTAACGACAGTCTGTCATGTTATTACAGCATTAACAAGACACACGTGATCTCTCCCTGAAATCCTTCTGATGTTCTGACCATATGTATGTTGCTTTAGTGGAATAGTTGGAGCTCAGCACTGATGCCATGGTACCATTTTGCTCCAAAAGGCTGCAAGGTTGTCAGCAGGTGGTAAGCACATAAGCCTGTCCCAACTCAGTCACGAACTGCCAAGCAGCACCCATTATTCCATCAAGAAGTACTCTATCTTCTACACTTTATGGAAGGCTTTTGTATGGTCACTCAGCAGCACTGTAGATCACATACAAATGATGTGGTCCATTCATTCCTAAATGTAGTCTTTACATTCAGATTTAAAAACCTGACTCACAGTGCTCAGTCCAATTTGCTGAGCACCTACTGCTCTGCCTCGAATTCATCCAGATCTGGAATAGATATACGGAGAGCAACTTTTAGTATCTACACTGGTTTGAAAATGCCACTACATTACACTGTCGGCAGAGGTACTTCACGGGCCAACGGTAGCCTGATGATAAATGGGGACCAGAACCCCTGAGAGGGAATTAAACTCTCTGTGTGGGTCAATCTATGGAAGCAGAAAGTCAGAACCCTCTTAGAGACGTGCACAGGAATAACTCAGCATGTAGGTAGCGTGCCTGACTGTCGACTCAGCAGTTGTCAACAACACTCAGCACAATGCATGGGGCAGTGTCCCCAGTAGCTGAACTCAGCTTAAGTGATGGCCCACTCAACTTACTACCACTCACAGGTAAACACCTCCATTAACTGGTGCTCCCATACTAAACACTGCATGTGCTGTCCATGGCAGGTTTCCACACTATTCTGCAGTGCTACCCAGACCAGCTCATCTGTCTCCATCCCAATGTCCACTCACTGGGATGCTAAACCTCTCAACCTGAGAAGGCCATTTAGGGCTTGGGCCACGACCTCTGTTGAAGAACTGGAGAGGCCATCGGAGAACCCAGAAGCAGATTGACTGCCAAAGGAGGCAATGCACTGCCACTTGTTCTGCTGGAAGGGTTGAAAGGCCCTGAGACTGAGGCAACAGTTCCACTGGCAGCATTGGAGGTGAAGTCACTTCCATTGGTGGGGAGGGGAGGATGAGGGGAGGGGGGGAGGGGGAGGAGGGGGGAAGGGGAGGGGGAGGAGGAGGGGGAAGGGGAGGAGGAGGGGGAGGGGGAGGGGGAGGGGGAGAGGGAGGGGGAGGGGGAGAGGGAGGGGGAGGAGGAGGGTGGATTAAAATTCATGGGCTCTACATTGGAAGATGCAGGTGTGAGCATCATTGGGACCTGAGGCTGCAAGCAATGGGAGAAGAGCAGAGCGCATGGAGGGGGAAGCAACAAGGCAGTACACTTGTGCAAGTGGGAGCCCACATTTGAAACATCATGAACAATCCAGCCACCCAGCGGATGCTCCCTACTGAAATCCAACAGCCTTTGGGACCCACACTGACACCCAGACGCAGCCACTGCCACCAGCCAAAGGACCGGGTTCAAACAGCAGACCCAGAAAGAAAATATAGTGGGTCACAGAGGTCCGGGACGTGTAACTCAGGATGCAACACATCCACCAGATGGCATCCGATGACTAGCATCACCCAATACTTAGCCAGAGAAAACGACAATGCATCACCATGGGATGAGACAGACACTGATTTCTTTATTTGGGTCTTGAATGTACACAGGAAACACTCCACCTCCGAGTTAAAAGCTCGGTGAAATGAGGTGGCAGGCAGATGCAGGACATTATTATAATGCAAAATCTTCAAACTTCCACAACACTAACTGCCTATAGTTATAAGACACAAGTGTCCTTGAGGATCCCTAATGGACAAAAATAAGCGACAACCAACAAACAGTGGCAGTTGACGCTGTGGAGGAGAGCTTGGCTAAGTTTAGGTAATTGGAAAATACACTGATCACAAACAACCACATGCTGCCTAAAAACGGAGACACCAAATCAACTTGCGCCCTGTCCCAAGAGAACTCCAGGACCAGACAAGGAGAAATCTTGCACAGCAGTGAATCCAGGTTCTGTGCACAAGCTTTGCAAGCCCACACCAGATGCTCGATGTCACACTTGATCACAGGCCAGTAGATGTGACATAGCACCAATGCCTTTATACAAGTCATATCTCAATTGTGGTGTCACCGCCAGACACCACACTTGCTAGGTGGTAGCTTAAATCGGCCGCGGTCCATTTAGTACATGTCGGACCCGCGTGTCGCCACTGTGTGATCGCAGACCGAGCGCCACCACAAGGCAGGTCTCGAGATACGATATAGCACTCGCCCCAGCTGTACGGACGACATTGCTAGCGACTATACGGACGAAGCCTTTCCTCTCATTTGCCGAGAGACAGTTAGCATAGCCTTCTGCTGAGTCCATGGCTACGACCTAGCAAGGCGCCAATTGTAACAGTGCATGTATCTTACGAGTCTCATTTGTATAGTCAAGAGAGATGTATCACAAGGAGTGATTAAAAGTTAAGTATATTCCAAAGCTACGTATTTTCTTTATAGCAGTCATAACGCATCCTGTTCCAGACGTGACGCCAGTCGGCGTGTGTGTACGCATGCCTTTCGGCTCCCTTCTCAATTTGGCGTAGCTAGCTTGTTACGCCACAACATCAATACAATGCATGAAGCAAATGGAGTCTGCAAGCACACAACACCAGGGTGGCACAACTCAACAGCATTGTTCCGCCTTGGCAAGCATGAGGATTCTGTGGACAATGTTGAGTTGATCACATTGAAGAAAAAACATACTCCTTGCTGGATCCACATCCAGAGAGATGCCCTCCAGCCAACCCATCTGGACAGCTGAAACGATTTTCCGGAAAAGCGGGTCAGCAGCCATGGCGGTCATGATCTTTAGTGCAGTCAACGGAAAAACCAATAGGGTTTGCTGCAAGGCATTATCAAATGCAAACACAGAAGCATCCTGCCAATCAAACTCCAGATTGGGCTCCACTTGTAGCCGTGATAGCGCATCAGCATTGGCATGCTGTGTGGCGGAGCAGTAACGAACATCATATCAGTAGTTACTGAAGAAGAACGTCCACCTCTGCAATCAGTCGACAGTCCAATTGGGCAACTGGGAATGAGGGCCACAGAAGGAATCTGGCAGTCTGTAATCCGTGATGAGGATGACTTCATCCCATGCAAAAAAATGAGAAACTTTTTAACTCCAAAAATAATAACTAGTGCCCCTTTTCCACTTCGAATATGTAAACTGTGTGGCAGCAAGCATTTCTGATGTATAGGTGGTGGGCTCTTGCATGTCATCTGGCTTCCAGTGGGACAGGACGGCACCAATGCTATACTGGGGCACCTCGCAACCCAGGGTCACAGGTTTACTCAATGTAGATGAAGCCAGACAGGGAACATTGTAAAAACACTGGCTGAGGGACTGAAAAGCCCATTGCAAATCTGCAGATCAGACAAACTTAACACCTCTCTGGCGAAGCCAGTTAAGAGGATGGCAGATGTGCATGGCCCAGGGAACGGACACAATATGAAATCTTACCTAACAAAAAACTGGAGCTCCTTCAGGTTCATGGACAGCAGCACGTCAATGATAGTTTTGATGTCATTGTCTGTCAGAGCAACAAAATATCATGAGATTCCACATGTAACTTAGAAAAACAGCAACTGAAAGCTATTTTTTACTAAGAGAAATGTACGGCAAAGACTATAATGTACAGGAGTTTCTGACTGGTTCTAGCATTTCCAAGACGGCTGGGAAGACGCTGAAAATGACTCATGAAAAATGGACGAAAATAACAAAAAAGTTGGTAATCTGATTCAATCGAATATTGGTTGAGTATTTGATTGATTGCTGCAACTGTAGGAAGAGAGAAAGACTGTGCAAGGTAAATTTTACGTAACCAATTTAGCATGACGTGTGTGCAAAATTGGTGCTAAAAATTCTCGCTATCGAACTGAAAGGAGCTCACTGAAATGATTGTACTGAAACTTTGAATACCATTAAAATAATCCTAATTTCTTGGATAGAGTGATAACGTGTAACAATTCTGGGTTTTTTTCACTCATGTTCCACAAACTAAGTGCCAATCCATGCACCGAAAGCGAAAAAAGGTAGAATGAGAAAAATCAAGATTAAAAACAATGGAGATTGTGCTTTTTTATATTTATCGAACAGTGTATGGTCACTGGGTCCCTGAAGATTAAACTACTAATCAATATTATTGTCTGCAGGTTCTTGCTCAAATCTGCAAGAAAATGAGAAAAAAGATCCAAATTGTGGAAGAACAAGTCAAATGTTCTGCATCAATACACTGCTGGGAATGAGGGCCAAAGAAGGAATCCGGCAGTCTGCAGTCAGTGATGAGGATGACTTCATCCCATACAAAAAAATGAGAAACTTTTCAACTCCAAAAATAATAACTAGTGCCCCCTTTTCCACTTTGAATATGTAAACTGTCTGTTACAAAGGTTTCTAGGGAAGTACAGTGTTAGACCACCCACCTTATTCACTTGACCTAGCACCACATGACTTATGAATTGGGGTTGGGTTGTTTGGGGAAGGAGACCAGACAGCGAGGTCATCGGTCTCATCGGATTAGGGAAAGACGGGGAAGGAAGTCGGACGTGCCCTTTGAAAGGAACCATCCTGACATTTGCCTGGAGCGATTTAGGGAAATCACGCAAAACCTAAATCAAGATGGCTGGACGCAGGATTGAACCGTCGTCCTCCCGAATGCGAGTCCCTTTTATCTGTTCCCCATGGTAAAAACTGTATTAAAAGGAACACGATTGCAGTCTGCTGAAGGAGTGGGGCAAAAAAAAAAAAAACGTTGTGTGTGTGTGTGTGTGTGTGTGTGTGTGTGTTTGTGTGAGAGAGAGGGGGGGGGGGGCATGTGCCATCAAGGGGGCTCACAGAGGAAGACTTCCAGCATTGTTTCCATCAATGGAAAATTCACATAGAGCATCGTAGAGATAGAGGAGGACAGTGTGTTGAGGGTAACAGCAACTAGGTAACAGCAACTACACTGAGGCGGCAAAAGTCATGGGATTGCAATGTGCACCAATACAGATGGCGGTAGTATCACATGCACAAGGTATAAAAGGGCAGTGCATGACAGAGCTGTCATTTGTAGGCACAGGTGATTCAAATGAAAAATTGTACAACGTGATTATCCTTCTACAACAGGAATTAACAGACTTTGAATGTGGAATGGTAGTTGGAAATGGATGCAAGGGACATGCCATTTTGGGAATCATTAGGGAATTCAATAATCCGAGATCCACAGTGTCAAGACTGTGCAGAGAATGCCCAATTTCAGACATTACCTCTCACCACAGACAATGCAGTGGCCGATGGTCTCCACTCAATGACTGAGAGCAGCGGCATTTGCGTAGAGTTGTCAGTGCTAACAGATATGCAACACTGCATGAAATAACAGTAGAAATCAATGTGGGACGTATGATGAATGTATCAATCAGAGCAGTGGCGAAATTTGGAATTAATGGTCTATGTCAGCAGACGACTGATGCAAGTGCCTTTGGTAACAGCATGACATCACCTCTCATGGGCTCATGATCATATTGGTTGGACCCCACATGACTGGAAAAAATGTGGCATGGTCAGATGACCCCTGATTTCAATTGGTAAGAGTTGGTGGTAGCGTTTGAATGTGTCACAGACCCCATGAAGCCATGGGCCAAAGTTGTCAACAAGGCAGTGTGCTAGCTTGTGGTGAATCTGTAATGGTGTGGGCCGTGCTTACGCGGAATCAAGTTGGTCCTCTGCTCTGATTGAACTGATCATTGACTGGAAATGGTTATTTTCATTGGTAATGTAAATAAATAGTTTATTACACACACAAGTTTATTCTGTTTATTTTTCAAGCATTAGAAAAACATTAAAACACACAAAGCCATTAATTCTTACTGAACAAGAGGTTTTAGAACATGTAACTACTTAATCTTGGATAATTTCATTCAACGGTGTCACTTTTTGTCAACTGAGACTTGAAATTACTTTTCAGTGCTGCCCATAGTGTAGGCTCACAAAATTTGTAATCTGGACACCCTTTGGGCTGATGTTGTGTGTAATGGACAGCTACTGTGCTCGAGATAGATTTATTATCACCACTGTGACTGCAACAATTTGACATATCAAACTATGTGCAGGCTGACAATGTGATAGTTTAGTGAAAGATGAGTGAAACAGCTGATTGTGCTGAACTGATGAATGGGATTACACCATTTCTGACTTTACAAATGCAGTTCACTTTCCATGTATCTCTGTTTCTTACCGATTTGTCACAACCATTTCGAGTGAGGAAAATATGCTGTTCAAAAACTATCGTGGACAAGGGTCAGCAGTGTGTATTGTAACAGAAGATAAACAGGCCACGCAGCAGCAAAGCTCTTGCCATTCAATGCTGGTCAACAATAAATGTTGAGTAGCTAGCCTGACAACAGTGCACTACACATGTAGCAGAGGTTGTGAGATACCACTTCGGTATATGGATCTCAGTGGGTGTTTTTTCCCCCTATTTGTTGCACATTTCCACCCTCAAAATGTTGAGTAACTGATCAAAGAAATTTTCTGTGAAGAACTGTGTCAGGGGCAAATCAGTATATCTTTACATTTATTAATTGAGATTATTATGTTATGCTGCACATGTATCACAGCACTTAACAGAGATTATGCAATGGCAGAGGAACCTAGCAACAACAAAACACAGAAAATTCAGTATGGAATGCAACAATATTATGAGAAGGAAAGTTGCTGCTCTCCTTACAGTAGAGATGCTGAGTCGCAGATAGGCACAACAAAAAGACTCACAATTAAAGCTTTTGAGCATGGGACACACAGAACACAAACAGACCTGCGACACAGTCATGAACCTTCCCTCCAGAAGCCTTAGCCCCACAGAAATATCAGTCCTTTCCAAAGGCCTCATCTTTTGCCCCATTCCCAAATTCAATCGTGCTGGACAGACCTTCCCTCCTTCTTCTGGTCCCTACAATGGAAACACTTTTTCGTCACCAACCCTACCAATCAGACTCAACCAAAGACCAATACTGAACCTTGCCTAACTCAGTTCACTCCTCCATCCAACCATGATTCACCCCCACTGTCCCCAAACCACAACCTTTCAATTTCCAGAATTTCCTATCCTTGAACTGTGTCTTACCATCATTCCCCAAATCCCTCAACATGCACACTAACCTTACATCTGCAGAAAGAACCGCAGTCCACCATCTAAAAACTGATCCTGACTTTATAATCCTATCTGCGGACAAAGGCTCCACCACTGTTGTTTTGAACTGCAAGGATTATCTGGCGGAAGGACTTCCACCTACAAACCTTGCCACAGTGACCCCATTCCAGTAAACCAGCAGGATCTCCAGTCACTACTTAAATCCTTAGGCCCATCCCAGAATCTCTCCCCAGAGTCCACCTCTCTACTCACCCCAACCACTCCCCGCACTCCTACCTTCTACATGCTTGCTAAAGCCCATAAACCCAACCACCCTGGACACTCCATTCTGGCTGGTCACTGTGTTCCCACTGAGAGGATCTCTGCTCTCATAGACCAACACCTTCAACCTATTACCCAGAACCTACCCTGTTATATAAAAAAATTCCAACAATTTCCTCCACCGACTCTCCACAGTTCCTGTGCCTTTACCACACGGTGCCCTGCTCGTCACTATTGATGCCACCTTCCTGTACACTAACATTCCTAATGTCCATAGCCTTACTGCTATTGAACAGTACCTTTCCCAACGTCCAATGGATCCCAAACCAACAACCTCCTTCCTAGTCGCCACAACCAACTATATCCTCACATACAATTACTTCTCCTTTGAAGGCATTACCTACAAACAAATCCAGGATATGGCTATGGGCACCTACATGGCACCATCCTATGCCAACCTATTCATGGGCCATCTAGAGGAATCCGTCCTAAAAACCCTGAATCCTAAACCCCTCAACTGGTTCAGATTCATTGATGACGCCTTTGCTATCTGGATTGAAGGTGAGGACATCTTATTCATATTCCTCCAGAACCTCAACAACTTCTCCCCCATTTGCTTCACCTGGTCCTATTCAACCTAACAAGCCACCTTCTTAGATGTTGACCTCCACCTCAAATCTGGCTACATCAGTGCCTCCATCCGTATCAAACATACTAACCACCAGCAATAACTGCACTTCGACTGCTGCCACCTGTTACTTACCAAGAACTTCCTTCCATAGTGTCTAGCCGCCTGTGGTACAGTGACAATCAGTCCCCCCTCAAAATATACCAAGGGTCTCCCGAAAGCCTTCACTGACCATAATTATCCTCCCAACCTTGTACAAAAACAAATCTCCCGTGCCTTATCTTTCCGTCTCTCACCACCTCCCTAAGTCCCACGGTCCAGCCACAGAAGAACATTCCCCTCATAACTCTGTACCACCCAGGACTGGAGCAACTGAATTACATTCTCCGCCAGGGTTTCCATTACTTCTTGTTGTGCCCTGAAATGAGAAATGTCCTGCCCACTATACTTTCCACAGTGGTATTCCACCATCCACCGAACCTACACAATATACTTGTCCATCATCACACAACCCCTGCTCCCAATCTCTTACCTCATGGCTCATACCCCTGTAATAGACCTAGATGCAAGACCTGTCCCACACATCCTCCCACTACCACCACCTAATCCAGTCCAGTCGCGAACATCACCTATCCCACTGAAGGCAGGGCTACCGGTGAAACCAGTCATGTGGTCTACAAGCTAAGCTGCAACCATTGTGCTGCATCCTATGTAGGCATGACAAGCGACAAGCTGTCATGTCTACATGAATGACCACCAACAAACTGTGGCCAAGAAACTAGTGGACCACTCTGTTGCCAAACACGCTGCCAAACATGACATTCATTTCAATGACTGCTTCATAGTCTGTGACATATGGATCCTTCCCACCAACACCAGCTTTTCTGAACTATGCAAGTAGGAACTTTTCCTGCAATACATCCTACGTTCCCTTAACCCTCCTGGCCTCAACCTTTGTTAGTCAGTCTCCTCTCCCATCCCGCCCCTTCCCTGTTCCCATTCCAGCACTACACAGCCGCCATGCCACCACCACACTCGTCTTTTTATTTCTCCGTTTTTTCGCTACTTCCCGCTCCCCTCCCCATCTCACCCCTGCCCTCCACCTAACCTGCATCACTTCACTGTCTGCCACCCCCACCATACTATCCCTCACACTCCCCACCCCAGCCTCCTCCTTATCCCCACCCAGTCGCCACTCCCATGATGCAATGGTGCTGCTGCTCGCAGTGTGGTTTCAGTTGCCTGAGACTGTAGTCCTGTGTGTGAGTTGCATCTGCGTGAGTGTGTGAATTGCATTTGCGTGAGTGTGTGTGTTTGTGTGTGCGTGTGTGTGTATTTTTGATGAAGGCCCATGGCCATAAGTTTTAATTGTGAGAATCTTTTTGTTGTGCCTATCTGCAACTTGTATCATCGCTATATGGTTTATAATGTTTTTGAATTTTATCCACTTGTACTCCATATCTCCATCCTGAGAGCTGAACATTGGTGATACTATGTAATTTGTATCTACTCACTCTTGCTAAGCAAAAAAAATTTCTTGCCCTTTTTAACATTGCTTGGAATATCTGTTGTGATTGTTAACACAGCCTCATGATCACTGATGTCCACCTCTATGTTAAGTTATTGAATAGTTCAGCTCTGCAGGTTGCTAAAAGGTCTAAGATCCCTCATGACTAAGATGTCCATCTAATTGCTCAAAGTGATTCGCAAATTATACACACAGAATAATCTCTAACCCCGGCCTTAATTTTAATAACGTGACTAACATTATATTCTTCAAATTTTAATATTGTTACCTGATGTTAGTCTGCTCTAAAGCCTCAATAACTACCTTTTCAAATACTGAAGTTAAATTTGCTGAAACAATGATGCTGATAGTACTAAACAACATAGAATAGTGTTTA